>NC_056725.1:1715055832-1715200832 GCF_019279795.1 Protopterus annectens
GTGGCTGTGGGGGATGGTAGGTTTGTGTTGTTGATAATGTGTGCCCAGTTGCTGAGCTCATTGAGGAAAGCAGTGCATGAGACCATGTTTGTGGTGGTGTTAGAGGGGTTCAAGGGAGTGGAGTTGTGTTGAGTTTTTTGACCAGTCAGCAGGTTGATATCTCTCCAGAATTTTTCGGGCTTTGCTGAAATTGAGATTTTTTTTGTTTTGATTGTTTTTGTGTCTGTGGGTGGATTGCTTGGCTAGGTTGTGTAGTGAGGTCTATCTGACACCAAACTCTGTGGAGGGATTGCATTTCCAGTTGTGCCATGCCTCATCACATAATTTGAGTAGGTGTATGACTTTGTTAGATACCCAGTCATGATTATGAGGTTAAAGCAGCCTTTGCACCAAGTAAAAGAATTGGTTTTGCAAGTGCAGTAGGGTTTTGGTAAGTTTGCTAGCTGCTTCACTGGAGTCTTTTATGGCAAGTAAGTAGGACCAGTCAATGGTGGCAGGTCATTTTTTTAAGATCAGTAATATTCTGAATGGTTTGAGGTCTGAAGGTGGTAAGTTTAGGCTTATATTTTTACATTAGATTATGTACTGCAAATTTTGTTATGGGTCAGTGATCACTAAAGTAGGGTGCATGTATGGTGAAGTTAGATATTATTGTAGGATTATTAGTTATAACAAGATCTAGTAAGGTGTGCCTATTGGATTAAAGGTTTGGTCTAGTGGCTTCAGAATTGATTTGTTTAAGACTTAAGTTGGTCAGGAGTTCTGACATATCGATATCTTTTGTTTCTAAGTAATTAAGGTTGAAGTCTTCAAGAATGATTAGGTTGCAGTTTTGGGGAGCTTTGGTATATATTTGTTGGAGGATGGTATTTTTAGTGGTGAGGCTGATGGAGCTAAGTACACACTGGCTATAACAAGGGGATTTTGATTGTTTGTTGGAAATTGTAAAATGATCTAGTTAGGATCTGATTCTGAGTTACTGTTAACCTGTGCAACAATAGTGGGGTTAAGGTTGCCCCTGAACAGAATTAATGCCCCCCTCCCGGTTTTTTAGCTGGTCTGTAATCTTGTAGGCGTGAAAACTTTGGTATGAAGTGGCGAAGACTGGGGGTGTCAGGTTTCAGCTATTTTTCTGTAATAGCAGTAATGTCAAGATTTGTTGTATGATAAAGGCATTGATTTGGTCAGTTTTGTTCTTGATGCTGTGGGTGTTCATAGGCTCATAGGTTCATAGTTGATTACTAGGCTAATGGCACAAGAGCCTTTACAAGCCTAACAAATTAAAAAAAACAGGAGATGACAATACAGTATCTTAATTCCCCAGATATGGGATGGGATAGTATCAAGGTAGTGGGCCTTTGGGTGTTGGAGCCCTGGGTCATTTTACAGACTGCTTCTGTCCATAAGGGTCATGGGCAGTACACCAGGAGTGAATTTATGGTTATCCATCCATTTATCCAAATTACTTTGAAGAGAGTGAAGAACAGGCTTTGTTTTATGAAGATGGGAAGTTTATTAAATAGGCAAGATAGCCTTTATGATGTGAATCTGTCTCTCCAGCAAGTACTGTTAGATTCACAAATAAGGTTCGGGTCCATGGAACGTGTAACCGTTTTATAATTTTTCTTGTGAATATGCAACATTTTCATCAGGTCTGGATCATAGAATGCCTTGTAGGTCAGGCATAAGTCCCCTCTCAATAAATGCTATGAGATGGAGTAAAGAGATAGGGCTTTTAGTCAGTCTGCATAAAACATGTGTCTTATGCATTTTTTTTTTTTTTTGTGAGAAATCCCTGGGGCTGCCCCAAATGGTGTAAGTGCCTGGTTAGGTACATGCAGAAGAGAGTATTGCACTCAGTTATGGGCCTGATGAGGGCTGAGTAGAATGGCACTGTGACTTCTTTAGAACTTGATGCCATACCTTTACTTATAAGTTGAGTCACACAGAAGGATTCTTCACTACTGCAGCTACCTGGTGGTCAAAGTTTGGGTTACTATCTATCTGGGTTCCTATGTCCCTCACCATTGGGTTTACTCTTAGGGGTGTGCTATCAATATTGTAATTTGCAGGGATATCTGATTTACCAAAGGGTATGAATATGCATTTTTTAGCATTTAGTCTCAGGCCATGGTTTTGGCACCAGTTGTTCGTCAGTTTTTTTGCCTATTTGTATGATGTCAACATCATCTAGGGATTCAAAGATTAAAGAGGGAGCAGGTAATATGATGTTGTTTACTGGTTTGAGTTGAGGCATTACTGTTAAGTGATTCTAGACTGGGCTCAGTGTTGCCTCTTAGCAAAAGTATAAAGTCAATGGGAATGAACTTGAGTAGTGCTTTTGGAATGTATAGTTATGGGTATAACTGGGGATCTGATGTTATCATTTTCATTCATTCCTCAACCTGTACATTCAGATCCGATCCTCAAATCTGACTTGGATGCTTTCTATATCTCTAGGATCTGATTCTCAAGCTCTTCCCTTACCCATAATGCCTCATTCCCCCAGATTACTTTACATCTCATATGCTGCTCATCAAGATGGGCTGGGATTGTGTTTCTCCTGAACTCCTAGTGGGTTTTTTAGCTTTTCAACCTCTTTTTATCTTAAATATTTGGTATCTTACTTTCCTTTTCTTAACCAGTTTAAAAAAAATAAAGAATCTGTTTTTTGTTTTGTTTTTACTAAAAACTGGCTGAATATTGTCTATCTACCATAGTTGGTATTAAGCTTTTTTTTCTTTCCTATCTTTCTTTCTCTCTCCTTTCGTCATGTCTGACAATCCTGATGGTTTTAAAAAAATGCATTTCCTGTGGGCACAAGATCCTTCAATCTCATACCCACAGGGGGTGTATTTACTGCTTAGGCTCTAACCATTTAGACTCCCAGTGCACTATTTGCATGGGTTTTAAACAGCATGCCATAACAGACAGAAGGAATAAACTGATACTTAAAGGCCTTCTGCCCCCTTTTGCTTCTTCTCTTGGCAACTCTCATTCAGGGGCTTAAAACTCCAAGAAATCAAAAGAATCCAGGGAACACTGTAAAGGTTCCCAGGATAAGACTTCTTTTCAATCTGTAAGTGAACCACCACAAAAGGTTCAGAAGTCCTCATATACAAAGGATTCAGATCCTGCACTGGCCTTGACCACCTCTTCTTGGATCCATGCTCCTAGAACCTCCCTGGAGTTGGTTCTTTTTTTTTCTTGGATCACCTGCTCACCTTTCATCTAAAAGACCATCCAGGCCTTCCTCCACCTCCTCGTCCGACAGGTCTTCTTGCAGTCTATCAGAAGAGGAGGTTGCTAAAATGATGAGGACATTTCTCAGAACACAAATCCATCAGGAGGTTATGCCAGCTCTGTCCCTCTCTGGATCAGTGAGCCATCAATCTGTCTTTATTCAAGTTGCTCCTTCTCTGATCCAACCATTTGCTTCAGAGTCCTCTGACCTGAAGACCCTGAGAGTCGAGACTTCTAATCTGACAGTGCCAATGACTTTGACTTCGACCATCTCCCTAACCAGCTGTGCTCTGACCATGTCTGAGCAGGAGAGCTCTTGGGACCGAAGGCTCAAAGTCGGATCCAAGGGATTGACTTCTACTCCAATGTTTTTGAGTTTTGAAGCCATCGCTTCAGCATTTGACAGCTCAGCACTGACTCCTCCCTCAGAGAGGGGGATTTGTGGGACTTGGGGGTTACCTGCTCCAAGATCTTTGGCTGCAGAGGGATTGCCTTCAACCTCCCCAGGTCCATGTACCTTCGACATGGTGGAGAAGGTTCTCTCTCTACCTAGAAGACCCTCGACTCTCACATCCTTGGCTCTATACCCTACCCCTGATTTGGATCCTGTGCATGAGTCCTGTCTTCTATCACCTTTAGGACAGCCAACCCAGAAGAGCTTCCAACCAGTTCCAGTTTCAGAGTCCCCTGTCTCTTCTGATATCTCCCAAGAGCATCCCACCTAGGAGTTCCTTGGTAAGGGAAAGGACAAGAGTAGGCACCTGGATTCTTCCCAAGACAGAAGACACTGACGTCGATGAGGGGGAAAGGGTCCCCGGTATCTCAACCTAAAGATGTCACATTCACAGACATTCTTGAAATGCTTTGCCAAAAAGGTGGATGGCCTGCTCAAAACCCTACCCAGGAGCAATCAATGATTTTGAAAGCCTGCAGGTCTGGCCCATCTACATCTTGGGTGCGTCCCCCCCCTGCAGATGACCTTATTGACCTTTTCTCCACAGGGAGTGGGAGTGGAAGGAGCAGGATGCTGTGGAACCTATCCCCAAATGACCTGACAACACCCTCAGCGCTCTCACCAACAGCATTGGATGAAAGGAATCCTTGTAGATGCCATGGTTGTTGTGGCAGCCACCAAGGAGGAATCTATCAGAGCAGAGCTCCATTGTCCATCCCCCTAACAGGGAGTCTATGGCTTTGAACAGGTTTAGGAAGCGGGCTTATGCATCAGCAACTTTTGCATTGTGATATTTGAACTACCTGGCACACGTCACTAGACTACAGAGTGACTTAATTAAGGAACTCTCTAGCACAGCCCCAGAGTCCATGTCTGCTGTGGAACAGAAATCCTTTTCCTCCAGAATGGCCACCCTACAATCTATACAAAATGGATCCATGAGGTTAATCTCATATGCTGCTCAGGGTAGCTCAAGTGTTGCCAGTTCTGACATTGCCATAAGGCATCATGCCTAGATGTGGCTGTGTGACTTTGTGTAACCTTTCAAGGTGTCCTTCATTAATGCTCCTTTTGATGGTCATCATTGTTAGGCTCCACAGTAAAAGAGACATTCTACAGTAGTGAGCAAGATGGGAAGACCTTGTCTGGCATCAAAGTCCATTTTTCTACCCCACAAAGACCTTTTTCAGGAACCAGCATGCTGGTAAAAAAGATGTGCTTTAAAAAAATATCTAGTTTCTTTTCAGGAATCACTGGTAAAATTTTTCCCTAGAGGCAGAGGGGGAAACAACTACAATGGTAGATGCTACCCACACATCAGAGAGGATCCGCAAAATCGAGGATCTTGAAATTCATTCTCAGACTGATCTTTCCAGCATTCCCGAGAAGATGCCTGACTGGCCCTCTCTGGAGGTAGTCAGGGGTGCTTATCCTTGCATCCAAATGTCTGGTTAGCCATTAAAAACAATTTTTGGGTGCACAGGATCATATCCGGAGGATAATTCATTCCATTTTTACAACTCCCCAAACCAAAGAAAAATCTCCCGGATGTTCCACCCAATCAGAGGGAGGTAGTAGCACTAGAAATTACAAAGCTGCTAGAAAAAAAGAGTCATCCAGAATGTCCCACCAGACCAAATAGGATCTGGAATCTACTCAAGGTTCTTTTTAGTGCCAGAAATGACAGGGGACCTGAGGTCAATTTTGGACCTAACTTTTCTGAACAAATCAGTAAAGAATTTGAAATTCCAGATGGTCATTGTACATTCCATTTTACCACTTCTAAAAGGATGACTGGCTGCACTGAGTAAACCTTCAGGACATGTACTATTATATCAAAATGTTCAAAAGATTTTAATATCCTATTATAAACCTTCTACCAGAAAAATCTATAAGAGCAAATGGAAAAGGTTTTCTGTTTGAGTTCAAAAAAAAAAAAAAAAAAACATTCCTTTACAGCTTCTGTTCCCACAATTTTAGATTTTCTTGCATCAACATTTCAAGACAGAGGACGTTTTTCTGCTGTTAAAGTGCAGCTGGCAGCCATCTCAAATTATCACATTGGAGAAAATTCCTCTACACTTGCATCGTCCAAACTGTGTAAGGCTTATCTTAGGGGTACTGTTTTACTTAGGCCTCGTATAAAGGACCCTACCTCCCCTTGGGACTTAACCATGATCCTACAAGCTCTTGTTCATTCCCCTTTTGAACCCTCAGCCAAGTGGACTTAAAATTCCTTTCTTAGAAAACTGTGTTCTTGGTAGCTATTATGTCTGCTAGAAGAGTATCTGAATTGCAAGCCTTGTCATGCAAACCTCCATATTTGATTTTCTACAAAGATAGGATGACTTTACACAATCAGAATCAGAGTCCCATTTATTGGCTAAGTATGCATGCATGCAACGAATTTGACTCTGGTGTCAGTGACTCTCCAAGTATGAATTACATAAATGACATACATGCAACTAAGAACAAGACAAATGACATGCATGCAAATATTAAGAACAAGACAAAAAAGTACATATACATATACATATACATACAAGGTGCAAAGTACAACTTAGTGCAAGAAATACTGAAATAAACTCTGAAAGAAACAAGTATTAACAATATATAAACAATACTGCAGAATCCTCGGAGGCTTGGGAAAAAGAATACCCCAACCTAATAAGCTGAGTTAACCGTTTATGAACTTGACAGCCTGTAGAAAAAAACTGTTCTTATATCTACTTGTTTTGGTGCGCATTTCTCTATAATGCCTGGCTGATGGTAATAGTTCAAAAAGATGGTGGCCTGGTGATGATTTTCCCTGCCCTTTTCATGACTCTGAAATAGTACAGGTCCTGTAAGGAGGGCAAACTAGCACCAATATTTTGGCAGACCTGACTATTCGATGTAACATGTTTTTGTCATGATTAGACAGTAGGGTTGCCACCTTTTCAAATGCCCAAAGTGGGACATTTTTTGTAGAAACGTCAGATTTTGCAGGGCAAAACATACCCATGGCCAGTACAAAGGACAAAACTTCACTTTTTTGCCAAAATAAAAGTGTATTCTTGCAGCATTTGATTTGCTTATTCTGTTCATTATAACATTTAGGTGTTTCAGGTGCAAAATAACTGTTTTATGCAAGTAGTAAAGTAAATATAGGAAATATTTTTGTCCTAAAATCTCAGGACATTTGCCATTTTTTCAATTTTTTTGCAGGACACAACTGCCCAAAGAGGGACTGTCCCTTGCAAAGTGGGACAGGTGGTAAAGTACAGTTTTGTACCTACCATAAATGTAGATGTTCGAAGATCTACATTGCTGCAGTCCTTACATATGGGTAGTCCGCTGTCCTCGTCACGGCGCTTAGAACTGACATCAGAACGTCAGGGTACAAAAGCGCATGACCGACGTCATATCCTCAGTCTTTTCTTGCCCCAGATGTCAGAAGGCCCTAAAAAGAAAGGCCCAAACCAAAAGACAGCAAAAAACCAACCAACCACCCCTGCACTACTCCTATTTACAATATTTACAATATATACAGTATTCACAACCCAGACCACACAACCGCCTCTAACTACAGAGGGGAAGGAGGGAGGGTGGTTGACTGCAGCAATGTAGATCTTACATCTACATTTATGGTAGGTACAAAACTGTACTATGTTCTTCATCTCACATTGCTGCAGTCCTTACATATGGGTAGAATCCCAAAGCAGAGGTAAGGGAGGATGGTAAAACTATAAAGCATTAGGAGCTGCCAAAATGCCCTGTAAAATTGCAGTGGCAAAACCAGCCCTAGATTTAGAGTAAAGTGGAAGGTGGTAATGCTTAGAAAAGTATGCACTGAACTCCAAGTAGCTGCCTCCAAAATATCTTTAGTTAAAGCTGTAGAAGTGGCAGTAGCCCTAGTGGAATGAGGCCTAATCCCAGCTGGAATCTCCTTACCATGATGGGAATAACAGAAAGCAATACAAAACCCAATCCACTTAGAAATAGTTTGTTTTGAAACAGGCTTGCCCTGAGAACTCAAAGCAAATGAAACAAATAACTGCTGAGACTTCCTGAACCCTTTAGTTCTGCTCAAATAATATCGCAACTGCCTGTGTATATCCAAAGTGTGCAAAATCTTTTCCCTTTATTTTGGGGGTTTGCATAAAAGTAGGCAAATGAATAGTCTGGTTTAAAGCCACACTAGAAACCACTTTAGGCATAAAGGAAGGATTAAAGATACCCTATCCTTATGGAAAATTAAGAAAGGCTCAACCGCCATAAGGGCCTGTAATTCAGAAACCCTTCGTAATGGCCAACAAAAAGCAGTCTTCCATGATAAATATTTCAACTCGGCAGTAGCTGCAGGCTCAAAAGGTCGTAGAGTGAGTTTCTCCAACACAAAATTGAGATCCCAAGCAGGAGTAGGAGCTCTGGGGACTTATATTCTTTGCCCCTCTAAGGAATTGCTTAAACAAAGGATGAGAAAACAATGGTGGGTCACAGTCATAGTGAGCAGAAATTGCTGCAGCATGAACCTTAATAGAGGAGAAGGACAAACCTTTGTCCAGTAACTCAGTAAGATATTGAAGAGCCACACTTAAATTAGGCTTAGAAACATCAAATTCCTTTGCTGTACTCCAAAATAAAAACCTCCTCCATTTATCTGTACACTTTCCTTGTACTAGGCCTTCTGGCCTCCAAAATAACATTCAAAACTTGCTGTGGAAGCTGAGACCCTCCAGGGTTTAAAACAGAATATGCCAGGCTGTTAGATGTAGAGAATGAAGTTTGACATTGAGTAAATGACTGTTCTCCTGAGACAGCAGGTGTGGAATCGAAGGCCATGGAGGCTCCCGTACCAGACTTCTCAGTAATGGGTACCAGTGCTGTCGAGGCCAATCTGGAGCTATTAAAATCATCTTTGGCTTGTCCTGTCTGACCTTCAGGAGTACCTTTGGGAGGAGAGGCAGAGGTGGAAAGGCATACACATGAAGATTGCTCCAATTGAATGAGAGAGCATCCACTTTCCAAGCTGTGGGATGAAACCTTTTGTGCAAAACTTTGGCAGCTGGTAGTTTAGTGGAGAAGCGAACAGATCTATGTCTGGAGTTCCCCATAACACTGTCAATTTCTGAAAACATGAGGATCCAATTTCCACTCGTGGGGATCCATAATTTGTCTGCTCAACACATCTGCTAAGGAGTTCTGTGCTCGGCAGAAACCTTGCCTGAAGATTTAGCTGTAAACTGAGAGCAGTCTCCCACAAAATCATTGGTTGTCTGCATAGAGGATAAGAATTTGCTTGTTGATGTACCACATGACAGTTGTGTTGTCTGTTAGAACCAACACCTGCCCTGGAAGAAGTAAATCCTTGAAAGCCATTAATGCAAATTGGACTGCTAACATCTCCTTCATGTTGATATGTAGATGTTGAAGTCTGGCAGGCCACTTGTCTTGTACCCACTTTCCATTTAGATGAGCATCCCAAGCTTTGTCTGAGGCATCTGTCGTTAGAATCTGACTCGCCTCTGGCCGGGTCACAGAGAGTCCCTTGTTTAGGTGACATTCCTGAGCCCACCACAAAAATTCCTTTTGAATGCAAGGTATTATCTGAATGACAGTGTCCATATGCTGGCAGTGCTGTGTCCATACATTTTGAGATACCATTGTAGCTTCCTCATATGCAGTTTGGCATTGGGAAGTACCAGAATACAAGATGCCATGAACCCCAAGGCTTGAAGGACTGTCCTTGCAGTCAGCCTGGACTGATGAGACAATTGATGGAAGTAAAGAAAGATTCTTTTGTTTGTCCGGGGTCAAAAGGCCATCTGGGATGCTGTATTCAGTCTCACACCCAGAAAGCACATGTCTTGAGAGGGTACTAGACTGGACTTTATTTCGTTCACAGAATACCCCAGGCATCTTAGCACCGCTATCACATACTGTAAATGATGAAGAAGTTCGTCCTTTCCTTGGGCCAGAATCAGGCAATCGTCCAAATAAGGATAGATCTGTATTCCTCTTAGCCTGAAGAAAGCTATCACTGGAGCCAGAACCTCGTGAACACTCTTAGATAAGCCAAAGGGCAATGCAGAGAACTGATAATGAGAAGTCCCAGTCCGCAGATACTTTCTGCAACTGAGCCTGATAGGAACATGAAGGTAAGCCTCCTTGAGATCCAGAGTCACCATCCAGTGATCTTTGCCCAGCAGAGGTAAAAGCTGTTGTAACGCCAACATTTTGAACTTGGGAATGTCCAGATATGTGTTGAGGATAGATAAATCCAAGATTGGTCTCCACGTGTTCCCTTTCTTTGGTACTAGGAACAGGCGAGAATAAAAACCTAGGCCCACTTCTGGCAGAGGGACCGGTTGTATGGCCTTTATTTGAAGTAGCAGAGAAATTTGTTTGTGAGCCTCTAGTCTTTGCTGAGGAGGAACGTCCGGCATGCCTTTGAAAGGAGGCAAGGTATGGAAATAAAACTTGTAACCTCGGTGTATGATATCCAATACCCATTTGTCTTGGGTAATCAAATTCCAATTTTCCTTGAAGAGTGCCAACCTTCCCCCCAAAGGAGCTGCCAGGCAAGAAGGATCTGGCAGCTGAAAAGGTAGGTCATTGGGCCTGTTTACGAAAGGACTGGCCCCTGCCCTCACCCGAAGATTGTGCAGGAGAACTCCCTGTTCTAGGTCTGAAAGAACTCTGAGCTCTGCCCCTACCACGTCTAGATCTACCCCTAGACTGAGAATCATAAGAAGGATATGTCCACCCCTTAGCAGGCCAATTCCTACTAAACTTTGGAGGCTGCACTTGCAAAAAATCTTTAACAGCCTGCATGGACTTAGCCTTGTCTTCCATTTTCTTCAAGACTGACTCCACAGGTGAACCAAACAACACATCAGACTGTAAAGGAGCATCCAAAATCCTTGTCTTAACATGGTCAGATAAATTCTGATCCCTCAGCCATGCGTGCCTGCGAAGAACTGAACCAGTGGCAGCCACTCTAGACGAGGCCTGTACAGCATCAAAACCACATTGTAAAGAATGCTTACCCACCTGCTCTGAAACATGCACCAAATCTTGTAATTCTTTACACTCAATGCCTTCCAGAGCATCCACCTTAGACTTCAATTGAGAAAGAAGATAGTTTTGATATTTCAACATATGAAACTGGCAATTCAAAGCCCTCATAGCTAGGGTAGAAGATGTATAGACTTTCTTTCCCCATCTATCCAAAGCTCTGGCCTCTTTATCTGGAGGAACCGGATTTTTACAACAGATGCCTTGACACCCTTAGGTCCCTGACTAACAGTTTCTGGGTCCGCCCTAGGACTCTTATAAAGATATTTATGAGCCTCAGGCACCCTGTAATACCTATCCGGTTTAACAGGAGCAGGAGGCAGAGAATCAGGATTAAGTGAAGCCTCTGCAAACACATCTTCCACAACATCCAGAACAGGAGGTATAGCCAAGGGCCTATGCTGGGGTAAAAGCAAAAATTAAGCCTTTTCCTGGAATCAGAGAAGTCCTGACCTTCCCACTTAAAATGTTCCCTCATGGAATGAAGAGTCTCTGAAAAAGAAAAATCCTCTGGAGGAGAAGCAGAAGGAGTCGAATCATCTGCATCAGAATCAGAATAAGGAGAGTACTCCTGCAAGTCTTCAGCCGAAGACTCAGAAACATCAGAAGCCTGCTCAAAACTCCCCAACTCTAGCTCCACCCTAGGCCTCTTATCAGGAGGGGGCAAAGAACCTCTAATCAGAGTAATCAAATCTTCTGCCATTTTAAGCATGTGCTTCTTGGGCACAGACCCTGCTGCACTAGGAGACCCCAACAGAAGCTAAACCCGGCCTGCCTCTGGGAGAAGCCTTGGAAACAGAAGGAGAGGGCCTAACCACCCTAGGAAGGGAGGGGAGTACAGTGACCTGTGAAGCCCCTTCAGCCTGACCTGCCTCCTGAGAGGCCACATCCTGCAATATTAAAGTCTCCCCCTGGGACTCCAGAGAAGCCTCCGTCGGAACCACCGGTTCCACTGACGCCTCTAAAGAACCGGCGTCCGGAGCGGATGACTCTTCTTGCCTGGGTTTAACGCTTTGTCTTTGCGCTTCTTGAAGAAGCGGGCGCGGAGAATCCGATGGCATATTATAGTTGCACCGCTTCCCAAAGACCAGCCTAGCACAATCTAACCTTCGCTTAATAGATTGAATCTAGCACAAAAGCGACACCCAACAACGCCGTGCTCAGGCCCCAAACAAGGAATACACAAAGAATGATAATCCCTATGCGGTATCTGTTTCCCACAAGAAATACAGTTATTCACTTTTTCTGACATCCGGTAAAACACTGAGGCAAGAAAAACAAAATATTGCCAACTTTGATTCGGTCTGAAACTCCGAACTCGAAAAATTTCAGAACGCCGGCACCGCTGCTTCTGCATCGGACCATGCGGCAAAAAAGACTGAGGATATGACGTCGGTCATGCGCTTTTGTACCCTGACGTTCTGATGTCAGTTCTAAGCGCCGTGACCGACGTCAGCCTTATACTTTGGTATTCGGGCCGACCGAGGACAGCGGACTACCCATATGTAAGGACTGCAGCAATGTGAGATGAAGAACATCCCTATTAGACAGAGATCCCAAGCACAATGTTATGGATTAGCTGAGAACAAACTCAGTGACTGCTGTATAGAACTGAATTAACAGTTCCTGTGGGAGGCTGAACTTCCTCAGCTGTCGCAGAAAGTACATTCGCTGTTATGCCTTTTTTATGATGGACCCTAAATTGGTCTCCCACTTCAAGTCCTGGGAGATTATAGATCCCAAAACTTGAAGGATTCCACAACTGACACAGAAGTATTAAATATAAAGAGGGGATAGTGTTGTAGTACCACTCCTAAAGTCCACTGTCATCTGCACAGTTTTAAAAGTGTTCAGTTCCAGAATATTTTAATTACACCAAAGGGCCAGCTGTACAACTTCCTGTCTGTATGCAGATTCATCACAATTCTTGATGAGCCTGATGATAGTTGTATTGTCTGTGTATTTAGTAATTTTCACAGAGGGGTCTTTATAGGTGCAGTCATTAGTGTAGAGGGAGAATAGCAGTGGGGAGAGAACACATCCATGGGGAGCTCCTGTACTGATCGTCTGCTAGCTAGATGTAAATTTCCCCAGTTTCTGGCATTGGTGTGATGTAATGTAAAAGCTTAATAGGGTATGGGTAGGTTGTATGTGTGTAGGGATTAATGTAGTGTGATTATATGGGTGCAATCGCAGCCAGGTAATTGCTGAGGGCTTTGGTGTGAGGGTTGAAGGAAAGTAATTTATATCAACAGGAAAATGTATTCCTAGTGTAAAATAACTGTAGCAGAGGCTTTAAGATCTAGGAAATGTGGAGTATGGGGAGGAAAGCAGTATTCCTATAAGGGGTGTTTATTGGATGGATGAAAATGGGTGGGGATCTTCCACTATAAGACTGTATGTCTGAGCAACTGGGGTGAGAGGAGAGTGAAGGTATATGAGATGACTGGAGATGTGTAGAGCTGGCTTCTGATTGGGTGTGAGGAGAGTGGATAAGTAAGGTATGGAAGGAATGTTAATGAGAACAGCAAGGGGTGGGAAGCTAAGAAGGTGTTAATGGTTGGGGAGAACACAGGAGAGCCTAAGTTTCTGTGGTGGCTAAAAAAAGGGTGTGATCAAAAGATTACACAGGTTATGAAGCTAAAAAGAATGGTATATGTTAGAAATGATTATGAAAGATATGACGTGCTTCAGTGGTAGTAGAGCGACATGGAAGGAGGTAGGATAAATAGTGAATTCAGTAGGAGTGGTTTGTTGCAATGAAGTAATTGTGGTTGATTTATAAGAAGAAAGGACGGACTTGAGGAGTCCAGCAGTGATTGGCAGATTGGATGAATGAGTAGAAACAGCCATGTTTAAATGTAACCTAAGAGAGGGTGGTAGTTGGGGAGTGAATTGAGTCCGAGCATAGCAAGTGGAATTTGTAGGACTGAAACTAAGCTTTCCTGGTGAAGCTAAGCAGCTAACATAAAGGTAGAAAAAATGTTTAGTAAGTACAGAGTATAAGAGAAGACATGAGATATGCTCTAGTACAGCATACCTAGAAACAATGCAGAATTATTATTAGCTGTCTGAAGGGAAGGAGGAATGTAGGGAGGAATGTAAGATTACTGAATGGCACTGGGGAGGATATGAAAAGCACACCACAGTGAACAATGCAGAAACAGGGCAGACTAACTTTGATTCACAGTTGAGTGTAAGATTCCCTACTCTTACTTAAACAAGTAATAACGAGGGAGTCCTTACACCCTGTGGCCCTTTCTCAAGTGTGCAATAGCAGCAGTTGCTCTTGGCCTACAGCTCACTAAGTAGGTGTAGCATGGAGTTGGGGGGCCTGACTACAGCCTTAATTAAGGAAATCTGGAGGCAGCAATTTACTAGAATTTCCTTCTGCAATAACTAGCAGTCCTCACAGATAATTCTCATTAAAACGTAAAAAATGAGAACGGCCCTGTTTACATTATATAAAGCTGCAGAGCTTAGTAGTGTCTTCACAGAGAACGTGGAATACAAATGCACTCATTGCTTTAAAACATATAATGGTCTTTCTTGCTGAGTAATGATTGTTTGGAGAAGGGAGGTTATGCCTTGTTAAAATGAAAGTAAGATAGGAGTTAGGCAGATAATTACCAAAACACCAAAATGATTTATTCAGATATGCATTTTTCAGAACAGTGTATCATGTAGACTAAAATACAAATGCAGGAATTTATGTGAGAAAAAACAGTTATAACAAGCCGATATTTATAAATTCAGCATGCCGCTCTAAATGTCTCAGTCTGTAATCTGTTCATCTCAAATACACCGTAGACAAATATAGAACTTCTTGATTATAGTCAAGAAAAGCAGTACATGATACTACAGGAGGCCACTGACAATTTACGCTACCTATGATTCCAAAACTGTTCTCATAGATCAAAAATGAGGAGAGAATATATCAGCTGGATAAAAGTGCTTTTCCTAGTCTTAGACATAAGTCCAGCAGCTGCTGCAAGATACCACTAGATACTTCTGAAGAGGATTATCTCCTTTGTTCTACATCTCTTCATTGATGCAGTGCAAAGTAATGAATCCTATCAAAACCCCTTCAATGTCTTCATTACTGAAGCAACTGCCACCCCCAATTGCTTGTCCACAAGGCAATCTGCAACTTTACATTCTTCTGCAAAACACAAGGCTACAGCTCAGATGATGACAACAATATGTTTGTAATGAATAAGATAGCTGACATATACTGAAAAAAGGCAAATAAAGAAACAAAATTAAACAAAACTCTATAAAAGATGATGCACTCAGACACTACCATTAATAGTGCATGAAGTTATGATGTCTCATAGTGAATTGTGATAGCAGTATCCTCAACAGTGTCTTTGCCACTGAATAGAGTAAATGTGCCACGCTCTTCCATGTGTGATTACTTTTAATGACTCATCTTAGAATAAATTATCTTTGTCTTCTCACCAGTATAGATGTAATGTTCCTATGTGTGTGTGTGTGTGTGTGTGTGTGTGTGTGTGTGTGTGTGTGTGTGTGTGTGTGTGTGTGTGTGTGTTTGTGTCTATATATATATATGTTTATATTTACATATGTATGTCTCAGTGTGTTAGCTCTGATTTTGGTCTGCTCCCATGTTTTATGAAGACCAGGGATGATCATTATCCCTTATTCTCATTACCTAATGTCTAGTGCATTAACAGGTTCAAACATTTTTCAAACGTTTTCTTACTCCTTAAGGTCTCAGTTGCTGCTAGGTGTTTTTTTGCAGATGTAAAACTTCACTCCTTCCCTGTACATGACCAGGAACAGTTGTAAACACTGAAAAAGGTTCATTTTCTAAGATAAACTATCTGAGGACTTACTGTGCCCACTCCCCACAGGAGCATGCACACTCCCATACATTTTCATCAAAAAGCTGAGGCAGGTGCAGATCCCCAAGCATGGCTACACATTGCAGTATTTTTTTACTGTGACAGTCTGCTTCATAGCTGGCCAGACCACTACCTTCCCCTTATGATGGGTGAGCCAGCATTCTCAGCACACTCCCTGATAGCTTCCAGCATTAACAGTACACTCCTTGTCTGCTTCCAGCATTAGCAACACACTCCCCGACAGCTTGTAACATTAGCAGTGCACTCCTAGATAGCTTCCAGTATTAGCAGCACACTCCCAGTCTGCTTCCTGCATTAGCAACACACTCCCAGACAGCTTGCAACATTAGCAGCACACTCCCAGATAGCTTCAGCATTAGCAACACACTCCCAGACAGCTTGCAACATTAGCAGCACATTCCCAGATAGCTTCCAGCATTAACAGTACACTCCAATTCTGCTTCCAGCATTAGCAACACACTCCCAGACAGCTTGCAACATTAGCAGCACACTCACAGATAGCTTCCAGCATTACCAGCACACTCCTAGTCAGCTTGTAACATTAGCAGTGCACTCCTAGATAGCTTCCAGTATTAGCAGCACACTCCAATTCTGCTTCCAGCATTAGCAACACACTCCCAGACAGCTTGCAACATTAGCAGCACACTCACAGATAGCTTCCAGCATTACCAGCACACTCCTAGTCAGCTTGTAACTTTAGTAGCACACTCCCAGTGAGCTTCCAGCATTACCAGCACACTCCTAGTCAGCTTATAACTTTAGTAGCACACTCCCAGTCAGCTTCCAGCAATGGCAGCACATTCCAAGTCAGCTTCCAGCATTGGCAGCCTACTACCAGACAGCTTGCAACATTGCCAGCACACTCCCAGTCAGTGTCCAGAATTAGCAACACACTCCCAGTCAGTGTCCAGTATTAGCAGCACACTCCCAGTCAGTGTCCAGTTTTAACAGCACACTCCCAGTCAGTGTCCAGTATTAGCAGCACACTCCCAGTTAGCTTTTCTAGCACAACACCCTGAATCATGGACAGCTCACTGGCGTCACACTCAGGATTTCATCCCTTTCTGTCATAGCACTGACTATATTTAATGACTTTTTCATTGATTTGACAAAGGAAAACTGACTTGTGCACATAGGCATAGAGGTCTTCAATGGTAAAGGAGTATAGTAAAGACACCCCTTCAATATCTAAATATATTATTCTGAAATAATACATCGGCTGCCATAAAAATTTTAAAAGAACATTGCTTATTTCAGAGCTGTATTAATGGATGTACAGCAGAGAAAAATGTAAAAATTAGGACACTTTCATTTCAAACTGATGTCTGAATTCCAAGCATAGAAAATAAAATGTGGAAATTAACTAATAGCTCATACTGTAGTAATGAGGTTTATGTATAATTCATTGGGACTTCTTTAAACATTTGGCTTCCTGAGACTATCTTGATAAATCAGTCTCACTTCCATTTTAACACTACAGATAAATTCAGTGAAGAAGATCAGATTTCAAAGGGAAATTCAATGAGGAAGATCAGATTTCAAAGTGAAGTACTGATTAGTCCTTCAGCAACCAACTACAATCTAGAGCTTGGTGGAAATATAACACAGCAGCCATTTGCCTCTTTTTTAAATAACTAAATTTAGCTTCTAGCAGTAACATTAATGTACTGACCACATCTTGTATGGTTTACTATCAATGTGTGGGCTTTTGGCAACATCACAGGTGGTTTTGAGCAAGGAAGGACCCCTACCAATTTATATGCTCCCATGATGCTTGTTCCCAGGACAGAACTACTTACCACAACTGTGTGCAAGCTATCTGAGGCAAAAATTATTACAACTGGTCAGTATCCTAACCAGATGTTAATCTAGAGAAAGGAAAGATCCAACCCCAGACTATATTTAGTTATAGTTTTAAAGATCTGTCATACTTATCTGTAAACAATATCCTGTTTTTCAGACATGAAGAATCCAAGTACTATTGTATTTAAAAAATCCAGACTGATACAGATCATCTCTACGCACGCAGTACATGATCCAAGGATGGCAATATCAAAGCATTGGAGTCCTCCTGTTTATGAAATCATAGCCCAGCCCACCATTTAGTAGATATATTAGATTGTGTGTCCAAATGTCAATAAAGTTTTGTGTGTTACCACTTTAAATCTTAAGGAAATAATTGGTTCTTTACATTATGATAGAGTTTGCCACTGTACCCTGCACATTGCAGACATAATTTCTGCATGGTTTAATACTGTCATTGACGATGTAAGTGCATGTACCCGATGGGCATGATCTTGAGCACCATGCTTACTAATCTGGCGTACCAGTAGCTGTGAAGAATAGAGAACCCTGGTACAGGTCATGTGGTATTCATACCAGTAATCTGGAAGAATCATGAGCCTTTGTTGTAATCGCTTTTACAGAAACAGCTGCATATGGATTGTAGTTTTAAGACATCTAAATACCCGAGCTTATATGTTCAACATTTTCTGCTGCCTAGATTGTTGGCTTTTTTGTCTGAAGTCATCTCCCTGGAATAGCTTGCCAGCAACAGAAACAGACCCATAAGTCTTCCAGTGCTTGTAAAAATAGTTGAATACTGAAAAAATTGAATGCCAAGCAAAAATAGAAACAGTTAAACTGGGCACGTAAAGTAAACTGAATATGTAAGGAATATACCTCCCAGATGTCAGATTGACTTAACATATAGGCTGACAATCAGAAGAAAGTCATTCTTTAAATAAAACAGAATACAACAGCCACCTCAGAAATTCTTGATTAGTGGACTAACATCAACTGTAGCTCAAATCTATTAACCTAAATGACTGATTTTCAAATACAGTATACTTTATTTCCACGTAACTGAAATAGCTGGCGTTGTTAATAATCTGGGCAACTTTTAACAGTGCCTAGACAGAATAAGTAAGGAAATTAATAGAAAAATAGGAAAAATTCTCATAAAATAGTTGTTGTACTAGTTAAGGGTGGAAAGCACATTCATACTAATAATTAATACACACGTAAACAAAAAAATTAATACATCGGTCACTAATAAGAAAATGACATGATAAAATAACTATATAACACAACATCAGTAAAAATATCAAGAATGTAATTTATCATTTGGTTCAGAAAATAGTACAGGAGCTGTCATACTGTGTACTTGAAACTTTTAGTAATAAGCAAATGGGTCCCTAAGAAAGCAGAAATCTAATTAATTCAAAGGCAGATGGTATCTCTGTCACTTCCATTGCAGTTTCACCGGCAGTCATAGCTTAGACTGTAGTGCACAAATCCAATATCTCAACAATGTAAACATTACAGGACTCTCAGTAATTTGATGTTACTGACATCATGATTTCTGCAAATAATATTTGCAACTGCCATATGCTTTCCAGAAGTTAAAGTAATTAGAAATAGCATTACCTGCATACAATCATTCTATACCACTGAATTATTATGACTGTAGTCATTTTAAGAAGACATGTTAAAACAAAAGTGCAGACTCCATTGATGCATTAATAAAATAATTGTTACCCAAAAGACTAAATGCAATATTATTAAATGAAATGTGTTACGTCAGGGCACAGGACATGATGGCAAGAAACATTTGTTGGCAAAAGTATTACAATGGCATGTGAAAGCAGAGAATAGTTTTAAATGCTAATAGATTGAGATAGATCAACATGTACAGAAAGAATGTACAACAGAAGCTTCCAAGTTATAGGCACTATGTAGGACCAACAATATTCAAGTGACTGCTGTGTTAAACATATCCATATTACATACAATCAAAAAGTATATGTACAGACCTAAAGGAAGTCTATGTAACTGCAAACATGGCTTACCTGAATGTATTATGCTACTGATTATATGTTGATAGGTTCATAGTAGGTTACCAGGCTAATGACTTATGAGCCCTTAAAAGCCTAGCCAGTTTTACCCAGATATTACCTAATTTTTTATCCCTAGAAGAAGTTAACAAGGGTCAGCAAGTGGTGTTTGACTATTTTTACAGACTGCTTCTTTCCATAAGGAACATGGGCGCCACTCCAGGAATGAATTTGAGATTTCCCATCTATTGGTAGGGATTGCACTTCAGGACTGTCAGGGAAGGAAGGGCTCTGATTCGTGTGAATAGGAAAACTATTCCAAAACAGGTACAACATCTGGGACACATATCTGTCCCTCCAGCATAATCTATTCATGTCAGAGATCAGGTATAGATCTTTGGAGCAGGTAACCCTTGTGCAGTTAGTTTTATGAATATGCACCATTTCCATCAGGGCTGGGTCAGCAACTGCCTTGTTGGTCAGACACAGATCACCCCTCAGTAATCAGTAGGAAACTGAATACAATGATAGAGCTTTTAATCAGTCCACATATGATATGTTGATTATAGACTGTATTTTGTTGGTGAGAAACCTCTGCCAAGGCTCCACCTGTTGCAGGTGCTTGGCAAGGTACATGCCAAAGGGTTTACTGTACTCAGTTATTGGTCTGATGAGGGCTGACTACAGTGGTACTATGGCATCCTTAGATCTAATTGCCATGGCCTTATTTATAAGCTGAGCCACATAGAAGGATTTCTTTACCACTGTGGACATATGATGGTCAAAGTTTAGATTACTGTCTCTCTGAGTACACAGATCTCTCACCACTTGGTGGTAATTTTCAGTATTTGATTTCCCAAATGGTATTATTACACACTTCTTTGCATTTAGTTTGAGGCCATGGCTTTGACGCCAATCATCAGTCTGCATAAGACCTTTCTCTAGGATATCAACATCATTTGGGGAGTCAATGATTGCCCTCAACTTGTAGTCATCAGCAAACTTGGTCAGTCAAAGGCCATCTACATTTGCCTTGATATCTGAGAAGTATATTTCCAACAGAGGGGGCCCAGCATTGAGCTATGTGGTATTCCACTGGTGACTGGCCTCTTGTGGATTCCCCTCTCCTAACAACATGGGTCCTATCCATGAGACATTTGGCTATCTATCTGGTGGCATAGAGGTTTATGTGAGTTTATCTATAATACCCAAGTGGGGTCTTGTGTCAAATACCTTGGCCAGGTCAAGGTAGGTGGTATGCACTGTCTTACTCTCATCTATGGCCTTGGTGGCCTTCTCAAAGATGTCCACCAGACTGATCAGGCAGGACCTGCCCCTGACAAAGCCAAGCTAGGTTGGGTCTAGAGTTTGGAGATTTCCTATGTCATTGTTAATCATGTCCATGATTAGCCTTTCCATAGCTTTGCATATGAGGCTAGTTAGACTTATGGGTCAGTAGTTACAAGAACCCTGTATCCTATTTCATCCTTCCTTATTCATTTTGTCATCCCCTTTACTTACTGCCTCTTATTCATCTTACTTGCCTGTTCTCTTTACATCTCTGTCACAACTCTCCTTTGTACTCCTTTTCCATCTGCATGCCTCTTTCACCATTTCTCTGTCTTTTCCCCCATGGTATCCTTTCCTGTAACTGTTCTCACTTGATCTTCTATGGCTTCATAGCTCTGTATATAATGATATGCTCATATCCCTGTAGCATAAGCCATATCAGTCATTATGGCTACATCTTATCCATAAAGCTCTGCTAAGCATAATGCCATGCATCCATCCATGCTTTGACATTGTTAATTGTTTTTTAGAACTCAATGTTGTAGCAGATTCTTGTATCTGTAAATACGCATATTTACTATTTTATTTATTTGACATTCGTTAACTGGGTTAGTCCAACTGAGCAATATGGCCGATTTTTGGTGGATACCTGAGGTGAAAAGCTCCGACTTACAGAATAATTAATTATTTACAAGAAAATATATAAACAAAGAATACAAATGTTGACATGCAGTGCTGAGAAAAAGAAAATAGGGAAATAACAAAGTACATAAAATATACATCCAGTGGAGAGAAACATGAACTAACAGTTACAGCTTTTAAAAATATAATGTACATATGTGAGAAAGCAGTCGGTATAAGCATTTCTTTTACACTGTAGCATAATTACAGTACACAATTTTCTATAGATTAACTGTTTACTTAGGTTGCTATGTGCAGGGGGGTAAATGTCCAGGGATGAGATAGTGAGTTTTGCATATGCTTGAATGGAGAGAATATGAACAACATAATTCTGAAAAGTAGAAGAGAGGAGGAAGAGAATTGGAGTGGAAATGGAAATTAAGGAGGATTATGGCAAGGGCAGGATCTTAAGTTCAGGAAGTAATTTTGACTTCAATTTTGAAGTAGCTGGTACTATTAACGCTAGAGTTTTTGTAGAGGAGTTTGCCAATATTTTTATTTGGTTTATACATTTTTGTTTTATATATATATATATATATATATATATATATATATATATATATATATATATATATATATATATATATATATATATATATATATATATATATGGGTTACCTTCAGTTTCCCAACAGATAACTTCACTGACACCCATTCCACCGACACGTCAATTCACCAATATTTCCAAACTCAACCTTAATTGCAAGGTTAGTAAACACTTGGCCATCCCGATAAACTACACGACCCAAAAAAACTGACCCACCAATATTGGGGGGGGCTTCACCTCCCCCTTACTAAATATACCAATTCAGAGAACGCACTTCCCAGGGAGTAAGGAGCAAAGTTTAAGTTGATGGATGCGTGTTTACTAACTGTGCGGTTAATGTCGGGTTTGGGAATGTCAGTTAATTGACGTGTCGGTGGAATGGGTGTCGGTGAAGTCATCTGTCGGGAAACTGAAGGTAACCCATATATATATATATATATATATATATATATATATATATATATATATATATATATATACATACACATATATGCATTTGTTTTCAGCATATCCTTGTATCTGTAAATATGTATTGCTCATTTCATGTGGGATCCTATTCACCTGGACTGTTCCTGCAAAGGGTCCACTGAGATCAGTGCACTACCCTGGTAAACAAATATAAATAAATAAATAAATAAATAATTATTTATGATTCCTAATATATTCCCAGATGGGCAAATGTGCCGACACTTCTAGAGAAATTGTCCTGCCCTTCCAGACATTAGAGCTGTCATCTTTACCTTTTTTACCTGCCAAAAATAAAATATGGGTAGCTTTACTACTCTATCCCGCAAAATATGCTCACCGATTTTCTACTAAAAATAACAAGAAACATGTATTGCTTGAAAACTTTTATACACTACCAGGTATTATAATAGTAACCTGCAATAAGAAATGGCATCTGACAGAAAGTAGGAAAAGAATCAGGAATCTGTCATAGCCCCAGATTCCTGAAATGCTTTGCTACAATAAGTTTATTGAGATGCGCAGAAAATGTTTAAGCAACTTGTTAAGATAGTTTACTGTTGTACCAGTACAGGGAAAGAGCAGACAGACCACTAGGCATGTCTATCCCAAAGGTTGTAGAACAGAGAAATAAAGCATACACTGCATTCAAACATCCCACTAGCAGACCATGGTAGGAAACAAAAGGTACAGAATGGCCCAAACAACAGACTGCATTTATGGTGAGAAATGGTTAGGCTGTGTAACAGTTGTTATAATAGAGAAATGAGACAGTTTAGTGTGTATGCAGCTGGTGCAAGTCATAGTGTTGAAGGAGCAGGGAGAGTGCCTGCATCAGATGCAGGGCTGGATAATGGTTAAATGGGGTCCTAGGCAAGGGACTGGACCAGACACCCTGCAGCCATTCTGGTATCCCATTACTTGTCCCCCCACCAATTACCATAAACATTGCTTAAAACTGTCAGCATGCATACTATTTGCTTCTTTAATTTTGAAATGAAGAGGGATATGGAATTAATTTAAAACTTTTAGTTTAAATATTCTTTGTTGACCAGGTTAGTTCAACAAGGCTAGTAACATCTTTTCAGAGGAGACAGTTGGTGGTATTTATACTGTCTTGGGAAATTTGGCCAGGACATTGAGGAACTTTCTCCTATTCTTTTTGATAGCTCAGGTGGATGTAAAAGATCTCACAGCACCTACCATTAACATAGACAGATGGGGCCTCACTTTAACATCTAGTCCAAAGGACAACACACTCCGGAGTGCACACTCAGTGCATGTTTATATTAGGACGTGCAGTAGCAAGTGTTGGCCCTGTTGTGATGTCGGACAACTTTATACTGTCAAACCTATGAAATGTAAAATACAAACAGAGCAACAGCCATCAGGAGGCTTATGCCCCCTGCACCCCCCACAAAAACTGCAAGGCAATTAAAACTGTGTATAGCATGGGGTGCAAGGGGGCAGCAGCCCCTTTGGAGGATGTGTGTCATTGTCTTTCACTGACATTAAGTTTGTAATGTTCGACATTAGAGTTTCAATTTTTTTATATTTTAAATGTACATTTTTTAATGTTGAAAAGATAGTGCAGAATTAGAATAATAATTAATAAATATGCTAAATATTTAACTTAAAACCCCATCAGGATGTCAAACAAGTCAGCTCTGCCTACACCTCCAGCATCTTACAATGGTGTGTCTGCAAACACACACAGTTGAAATACACTGCAGTATCAGCAATCCATCTACACAGTTTGGGGGTAGAACCCACAGCAAGCATACTACCTGCTGTGCTACTAATACTGATATCTGCTTGTTGAACGAAACAGTTACACATTGAAAACAAACTTAACATGAGCAGCTGTAAACTTCTCTTCCCTTGAATATCACATTCCTGGAAAATAAACTGAAACTCACATTCCTTGAAAATGCATGCCTGTAGTTTTTAAGATTTTTTCCATTAAGCAGTGAAACAAAATGTATAAACTGATAAAAGGATATTTTACATACAATGGGCGTGCACACACACACACACACGCACACACACACACACACACACACACACACACACACACACACACACACATTATTTCAGCAGGCACAGATAATATCACAGCTGCTGAAATGAATGCATTTAATAGGTGAACTGTCGTGAGGAGCTTGTATAAGCTCCTTCTAAGCTCCTTGTTACAGATTGTTTGCTTGTTTGTTTCTTTTTAACTTTGGAAGACTGTTTTTTTTTTTTCATTCCTTGCATTTGCACCACTCTGGGAACCAAACCTAACTCTAACTATTGTTCTGATCTTGGAAAACAAAAATACAAAGAAAGGACAATTTATGGACAATGTGGATTAATAGGAGAAAATAAAAGAAACTGAAAACAGTGAAAACATGCAAACAAATAGGTCAGGTAAACAGAAATGGCAAAATAAGAAGAGGAATGAACAAAAGCAGAGTAACAAGACAGGAAGGAAATGGGACAGAGATGGAGCAGGCAGGTAAAACACAAACGTTCTCTGAAAACTGCAGGATAGCTTGGCAGCTAAATTCTACAATCAACAAAATGAAACAGCAAGGAAGCATATATGGCTGTGGAATAGAAGCAGAAAACTATAAGTAAAAGTAGAACAAAAATACTGTACAGGTAGTTTTCAGCCAGCAGTTGAAAGTAAACAGTTAACTTCTAGCTTAGTATTTTTCTGAAGATAAGCACATGGAACTTATCATAAGCACATCACAATATATATACCAGGTGATATGAATAAATGCAAAAAGACATACATAGTAAAAAGTACAGTACCTTGAGCAGGAGAGAAACAGCACAGATACAGTTCTGGTTACAGGAAAATATCGCAAAAAAACAGAGAACACTGGGATAAAGTAAATGAGCACTTCTTAATACAAGTTAGGGAATCTGTATGTGATGAAACACTTGCGGGAATATGAATACGTATAAAAAATAACAGTAGTAAAATGAAAGGGCGAACGACAACTATAGAATGGGCAAACTATACATTAAACCCTGATTGGAGAATGAATGTGCTCCAGCAGGGTATTAATGTCCTGGTAATGATGAGTGAAAAAAGCGCATGACACTTCACTGCAGCATATTAAGTTGTGTGGAATTTGAACTGTAAGAAAGTTAATGGCTGCCATTATTTTACACTCACTAAGCAACACTTTTGCTGTTAAGTGAGTGTAAAATTAAAATAAGTAGATGTAAAAAAAAAAATAAAGAGTGTGTGTGTGTGTGTGTGTGTGTGTGTGTGTGTGTGTGTGTGTGTGTGTGTGTGTGTGTGCGTGTGTGTGTGTGCTGTGTCTATGTTTATGCGTCTGTCTGTGTGTGAGTACATACATGCTTGCATTTATGCAAGTGGAAATGAGAGTGAGCGATAGAGCGTGAGTAGTGGCTACAGTTGGATGCCTCTCATCCTCTTAGCTCAGTAAATCTGTATGTATCTAAAGTAATGGTGGGACTAAGGCATAAAAATACACCCTCCAATAACAGTTACATACACTACAGCAAGTTTAAAATATTTGTTGGAAGAACTATTTTACTTCAAAAATGTTAAAAAAATGTATATAGTAATTAAAAAAACAAATACAAAACAATTTAACATATAGCCATACACTTAAGTGCAAAAATGCCTTCCAAGGTGTCTGTTATTGTGTAAACAACACCCTTCTGGGGATGTTGACACCCTCCATCAAACCTCAAAACACCCCTGGCTGTGCATTATTTATACAACACACACCTTGTTGGCATTATTCCTTGCATAGCCACACCTCCAGCTGTAGAAAAAGCCAATCAACCAGTGTATGAGCATACACTAGTATTAAACTATGACAAATTACATACAGCAGAGCAATGGCAAATACAATTAAAGATACAGAAAAATTGGGATTTGAAACTGCAATCTTAAAGGGATAGTTATCAACAGTCCAGAATAATCAGTTATCAGCAAGGTGAATGACCAGAAGAGGCTACTAGCATGCACACTGCTTGAAGCAGAAGCAGAGATGATATTGACGGATGTCTAGTGTTATCTAGAGGAATCAACAGTTTACAGTAAGCTAGGTATAACAGAAGTGGTTGAGGTGAAACAGACTGAAAGATACTGATGAAATTTAGTAGGAACTCAGGTGAACTGTGTGGCAGGCTAGACTGCCCTTCTGGTGTTGTGTCTTCCTGATGTACTATATCCTCTACATTTACTCTACTCGAGTAGGAGACCAGGGATGGGTCACAGGTAAACAATACAAGATGCGGTATTATCCTTCTAGGATGCTATGTCTTCTTGGCATTCTGTATGTTGTAGCTAAAGTGTTAATGCTCCAAACAGCCCTAACATTATATTGTTTAATAATACAAGGGTGTATCTAGGCATTTACTGCTATACATTGACACTAAAGTGTTAAAGCTCCAAACAGCCTTAGCATGATATGGCAGCATATATATGGACATTTGTCCACATTTTTATGTCTTAGTTGTACTGCACTCACTACTTGTGAGAAACGTAAGGTGTCCTAACACTGTATATTGCTTTCCAACTGAGTTTTTGCTAATACTATTTCTTCCCTTGCTCAACCTCAAAGTTGCTTGTTGAAAGGCATATACAGACACTTGCTTAATGTCTTTTGTGACACTGTATACAGTTTGAATCTAAGATTTTGCTATGATTTTGCAACTTGTGTTACTTTTTATTCTAAATATTTAAGGCTTGTTATTTTTTTCTGAATTTTTAAGACTTGTTAATTTTAGGCTTGTTACTTGCTTTTCAGAATTCTTAAGGACTGTTAACTTTCTATATTAAGGTTTGTTACAGTTGTTTGTGCATACTAATTTGTATCTAGATTTCTGCACCTATACTCTGTGTTATATTCTCTATATCCTTTCACTTCCTATGTAACAAACCTCTTTTCTGTATACTACTGGCCAGCTTTCTATTTCTTACTACTACCCACCTCTACTCTTAACTTTCCACTTTCCTTACCACTCACTCTACAATCCTCTCCATAATCTAACCTTACCCTTCTCCCTTGTTTATAGAAACAATTACCCGTACCACTAGCTGAGTTCCATATGCTCCAAACATAACAGAACTAACATGGTTTACAAACTACTGCAGCAAAGAGCTTATTGTACATCAGGAGTCCTTCTCCTAATCCAGAAAACTGTTAAGTGTATGTTTGAGCCTACTTTCACTGAATGATTATGCTATACTCATAATATTGTGTTAACCAGCTTCCCTCTTACCACCAGAACTAGCAGCTGCCCCTCTTTCACTCCACCTTTTACCTGATAGTCCCCCAAACTTGAGACTTCTTCTATCCATATTTCTGCACAGGCAGGTATAGAGGATTGTTTCCCATAGTCCCTATAATAGAAACTCTGTTTCAATGCATACCTAGCTTACTCTTAGCCCTAGCATCTTAGCGGGTCTTAGTACTGCTGAGTACTTCCCTCCTAGCCTTTCCCTCTGTACTAAAATGTTTACACCACTCTTAACTGCTTATCGGTTCTAGATAGCTTTTGTCCTGGTTGCACTGAACTTACTGATTGATTGTTTTTGTGAGCAATATATCTGACCAGGTGTATCCCCGCTCAGTTTGCCCACACGCCATTCCCACCCACCCCCATACCCATAAACTTATAGTGTTAAAGACCACACCCGCAAGCCCTTTTGTATCCAATCCTACCACTTTTGTCCAAACTAACAGTATCAATTCAAAATTGTGCACTCACTAAATCAATCCCACCCACAGTCAGATTTTAATCACTCATACTACTTCCCCAAACTAGGAGCGCAAATCAAATTGTACAATCCCCAACTAAAACATAGGCGACTTCTGCCCACCATACATCACCCATTTACTTTACATAGATTAAAAGCTCACATCAGTCAAACTTTTCTAACATCTGTTCACCCTCCTACACACTATTAGGCTCTGCATCTCACAAAATATGTTGCTCTCACCCTCCATTCTAATCATTCTACTACTATACACCTAACCTTAGCCACAACAACCACAAATAAAACAGCTACAAACTACTACACTACAACAACCTCTTTCATCAACCTACCCCAAGAACAAACCCATTACTCCAATATCTCCCCTCAACTATTTCACTAGTCCCGTCCTTACAACTCCAACACCAAAATAAAAACTCCTGAAACTACCAGACCCCATTTTATCACCCTAAACCCAAGCCTCAAAAGTAAAAACAACTCACTAAACACTTACCTAATAAAAAAATTACTACAGAGTGGCGACATGAACCCTAACCATGGGCCAGGAAAACAAGCAAACTCCAGAAACTTAAACCTAATTACTATCAACCTAAGATGTATATGCAATAAGATAACATCCCTGCATGCATGGATTGAACTAAATAAACCAGACATACTAGCCCTTAATGAAACCTGGCTACACCCTAACATAAAAGATAACAAAATCTTACCCCCCAACTTTGCCATACACAGATTGGACAGACCAAAAAAAGAAAGTTGGGGGATAGCTCTCCTATATCCCTCCACAGTCAACATTACTCCCGACCCAAACAGTGTACCCTCATTCCATAATGCTGAGATACTAATAAACACCCTAAACCTTAACAACCACAATAAAATCTATTATCATCATAATCTACATCCCACTTGGTAGGAATATGTCAGTCCTAGAAGACATACTGTCCTGGACATCTGAAAACATTAAATTAGAAACAGTCATCCTGGGTGACATGAACATAAATTGGCAATTCACCACTGAAAACTCCCGCATTGTAAGCATCAACTTGTATGCCTTCAAACAACTAATAACAGACCCATCAAAATTCAATAAAGACTTTACTAGCCACTCCACCTTAGACTGGATATTTGTATCACACCCAACTAACTTCTCCTCCTCGGGCACACTCTCAGACTCACTAAGTGACCATCTTCCAGTTTTTGCCATCAGGGCTACACCTAAAAGCAGTTAGAAATACAACCAAACTTAACCAAACATCACTTAGCAACTTACTACAAAATATGAACTGGACACCCCTAAAATTTTAACCCCTCAACGATGTCATACAATATTTCAATACCACATACCTGAATATTCTTTATAGTCTTGCCCCTGTACAAACAAAAAGAGCAAAGACAACCAAAAACAGACAGATTACCTCTGACTACATCAACCTTATGAAACAAAGAGACAGAGCATGAAATAAATGGAAACATAACAAAACCCCACAAAATCTCCAAACCTTTAAAACACTGCATGACTTACCAAACTAGTAGAAAAATGTAAAAAAATCCTACTACTCTAACCTTCAGCTACAATACAAACATAACCCCCAAAAATTCTGGCATTCTATACCTACCCTCATCAGCCCAGGAACAAGCAAGGGACACTCCCCCCTCTCCCAAAACCCCCTTATCTCAAATAGCAGAGGAGTTCAACAAATACTTCATAAAATCCATATCCGACCTGCTCACCACCAAAACTAACTCAGGACACCCCAATCTAAATTTAAACACTAGCTACAATAATTTAACACCACCCAAAACAGACCAAGCCTACAACTACACAAATAACCAACCAAATATCTCAGTTTCCCCTTTTTCCCTCCAACCTATGCCCACCTCAAAAATAAAAAAGCTTTTACTCAAGCTAAAACCCTGCTCCACATCAGCAGAAAACCTCCAACCCAATACGTAAAATTCGCTGCAGACACAGTCGAATACCCCATTAGCATTCCTATAAACCGATCACTCCCAAAAGCCTTTGTGCCCACAATATGGAAATAGTCACACATAACACCAATACATACAGGAGGACACTCCACAGAAATATCCAATTTTCACCCAATATCAGTACTATCCCCTTTATCTAAAATAATGGAAAGATGTATCCACCAACAGTTAGTGAGGTATCTACAACAAAACAACCTGCTCATTTCAACTCAGCATGGCTTTCGACCAGACCATAGCACATCCACTGCACTTTTATCCTCTACAGACACCATTAACAGGGCAATGGATAAAGGATACCTTGTATCCACAGTAAACCTGGACCTCTCAAAAGCTTTCTACAAAGTTTCACACCCTTTGCTTTTAGAAGCACTATCCAACCTAGGATGATCCACTACCACACTCCAGTGGTTTCAGAGATATCTACATAACAGGATGCAACCAGTAAAATAATCCAACCAACTCTCCCCTTCCTACTTAACCCTACAGGAGTTTCCCAAGGCTCCATCCTAGGTCCCCTACTGTTTAACATATTCATTAATATATAATACACTGCCTTGCACCAGGAAAAATAATCCAGTATGCTGATGACTCTGCCTTAATCTGTACATCTCATACTCTCCCTGAACTACAAAACAAAATCCAACAATCTTTCACAGCAATTGAAACTTGGCTCACAAAGGCCTAACTTTTTCTAAATCCAAAAAAAAAAAAAAAAAAAAAAACTCACAGTCTTTCATCCCCAAAATAGCACCCTCAGCACAGACCAATTTAGCATCATTGCAGCTGACAAAACTATCATAGAAAATGTTCAAGAAACTAAACTGTTAGGTGTTATTATCAATCGCAAACTCAACTTTGACCTTCATATCCAACAAAGCATAAAGAAGACACATACAAAACTTGGACTACTTTATAGAAATAGACAATTCCTTACCACTCTAAATAAGACCACCCTGGCAAAAACCTTTCTGCTCCCCTCCCTATTCTACGGCTCTTGTATACTAACTAATCTACAAAACTCCACCAAAACTAAATTGGAACAATGTTACAATAAGGTAGCAAATTTTGCAACTAGCTCCAACTACTGCACACATCACTGTAAACCACTACAAGAACTAAATTGGCTAGAACTATCAAACCAACTACCATATATACACTTAACTAAAATACATAACCTAATCTATAACCCACTGCCTGTCCTGCCCTAGCAAACATACAAACCCTCCTTAAAGCTCTGAAAAATCTATATACTCATACACTGTCTCAAAAATATGGAACTTCCTCCCATCAAATAGCCTAACTCCTAACCTATCTCTCTTTAAAGCTTCATTAGAAGAACACTTACACAAATCATGCCTAGGCACATGCCAAACCCCTGGCTAATCCCCCACTGCCCCTCTATATTACCTCCTCATAACACACAAACTGCTTTCTGCTAAAACTCATCTACTAATGACGTCAGTAACAGTTTGGAAGCCAAGCTACCTTCTAACAGCTATGTATCCGCTCATCCCTGCCATTCTACCTGTACTAACCCAGGTCTAAGCAGTCCAACTGACTGACTCCAATCTGTGACAAAATAAGCAAGTACAGTCTAAAGCCAATCTTCTAATTGTGACTGTATATAAACTCTGAAGGCTTAGTATGACATGATTTTACATTATAAAAATAACTGTAAGTGCTTGTTTACTAATTCACAACTAAATACTGTTTACCTCTATGAAGCCAATCTTCTATTGTGAATGTATGTAAATTCTAAATGTTTAGTATGACATGTTTTATTACTATATAAGTAACTGTAAGTGCATGTTCACTAATTGCCAACCATATTAGTTTCATATATGCAATCCAATTGTATGAATGTGTAACCAAGTAATAAATGGGGAGCTTTTCTCCCCAGGCCACCGCTGAAAATGGGTTATGTAACCCATTAGACTATCCTGGTCAACAAATGTCATATAAATAGATAAATAAATAAATAGTTAGATAGATAGATAGATAAATAAATAAATAATGTTACTCTAGATACTATCCTGACCATGAAAATTCCAGTACTACCTGAAAAGTTAAGCAAACGCTGATAATAGGAATCAATGGTCACAGTTAATCATAAGGAGTTAAAAATACCATCTTCATTAACAGCCTGGAGTAAATGTAAGTCAAATATGAAAAGAATATGAAGGAAGGAAAAAATAGTTATACAAATATTATTTACAATATAAAACAGAGAGCATAGAAAAGCAATTAGAACATTAGAAATGCAAATTCAGAGAGAGATATTGCAAGATGATTCTTTGTTACCACTACCGTCTTGGCTGGCCCTTAACCCACTGACTGCCTACATAACAGACTAAGCTATAGTTACAACTTAACTTCCAAAAACCAGCTTACCTGGTAACATTTCATCTACTTTTTTGTAGATGATTTAAAACTGCATAGTTCATCAGACAAGCAAACTGAAGCACAATTTTTCAGATGATATAAGAATGACATTTGCTTTTTACAAATGCGCAAAAGTAACATTTAAAAAAAGGGAAGCTGTAACACCAGGAAAATATCAACATAGGAGAGAAATGCCATATAAATGATCTTGTACAACTGGGAACATATAAATATCTTGGAATAAATGAAGAGCCAGCAATAAAGCATGAAGAAATGAGCTTAGTAAGGAATATAATAGAAGAGTATAAATAATATTGAAAGCTGCTTTGACATCTTAAGTATAAAGTTCAGGCTATACATTCCCTTGCTGTTCCTGCTCCAACTTAAAGCTTTGGCGTGATAGGTTGGCCCAAAAAGTGCTCAATCAGATAATCAGGAAAACAAGAAAACTACTTCATGCTCATCAAATGATATATAAATGCCTGTGGATGGCAAGATTATATATTACTCTCGCTGATAAGGTATAAGCCTCCTTGAAACTAACTATATATATAGGTCTGCAATCATTGGACAGTATGTCCTATTGTTGACATCATCAAATCCAAACATAATGAAAGCTGTAAACCATAAGCGAGAGAAGTATAAAGTGGCATCTTTGCTCGTATTAGTAGAAGTGCTTCAGAATGGAATGGGAATCAAATCAGAAGCAGACAAAAGTATATGGCGACAGAAAAAGACAAAAAAAGCAAAAGAAAGAATATGAAGAACATAATCAGAAAAAGGAAAGAAAACTAAAAGTCCACAATTATAGTGGCAAGTATAGAGAACTGCTGGTATAACCAGAGGTTAATCAAGATTTGACAAATGAATGGCTTACAACAGGTGAATTTAAATTCAAAGATGAATGGTTCATAAATGCACCTTAGGATAGCAGACTATGAATATGTGGATTTTCAAAGGCCATAGAAAAAGTGGGTGTTACAGATAAATTTAAGTTCTGTAGCTTAGAACAAGGAACAGTTGCACATCTTGCTAGTTGCCAAATACTCATGGCTGAGAGTCTGTATATCAAAAGGCATTATAATATGGTATAACTATTACGGTATGGATTGTGCAAACACTCAACATACAGGTACCTTACAAGTACTGGAAGCATGAGCCACAAAGAATTACTGAAAATGAGGAAGTTCTGATCACATGGGATAATAAAATACCAAAAGTCAAGAAGGTGGAAGCCAGAAAACAGATACTTTAGTCTAAGAAATATGGGCAAAAGTAGTAATAATTATTTAAATATCTACCTAGATTATACTGTTCAGCATACAGAGAGACACAAATTCATTAAATACCAGTATATGCAAGCTAAGACTAGAGCAATCTGGAATAGAGATACCGGGATATAACCAGTAGTAGTTGGGCCAACAAGAGTAATAAAACAAATTTCAATCATACTTATGTGTTTCAGCTATACATGTAGCTATGGATGAACTGCAGAAGGAGTCAAAAACATTGTGGGTACTGAGAAGAAAATTATTGGCAAACATAAGTGACTGCAGCTGTACTAATTTCATGAACTTTAATCATACCCTGAGTGAAGAATGTGATCTATTCCTGTCATGGTGTTAGAAACCATAAACATCTGTAGAAATTAAAAAAAAAGGAAAAAAAAGAACCTCTCTACTAACAGCAAATCTTCACTGTCATTGATACTGTAATAGGGTACAAATCTCTGGACTCATGTGCAGAAAAAAACATATAAAGGAAAGACTCCAATTTGCACAATAGCTGGTTTTGTGTTTGTGTTCATGTTACCAGTGTCTTCACACCTAAAACAAAAACTGAGGCCATGTGCTCGCAGTCATTTGAAAAGTATTCCAAAATGTATTAAGGTGCTTAACTTATGAACTTGAATAGAGAGAATAAACTAATGGATTTGAAAATGAGGTTGAGGTGTTATTAGACTTCTGTACATGTCATGGACCATCAATAAAATATGCCACAAAAAGACTCATACATGCACATTGTACCAAAGCACCTTCTACCCAAAGGCTTTTGAAAGATGTTGCTGCTGTGTCATCAGAACAGAGGCTGCATAGTCCCTACATACAACCAAAGCACAACATGAGAAGTGAAAAGCTGTTAGATGATCACAACTTGCTGAAAAGTTTGAATTATCAGAACATACAATGGCCAGTAACATTTATGAGACCCCAATGAGTGATGAGAATTTCTTAGTAATGCAAAATAAAGGCTTATTTATGTGTGTAATAAAGTCAACTTCTAGGAAGACTTCAACTGTATTTTGAATGAATCCAGCCATGCTCAGTTGAAATGGATCAAGTTCAAAACCTTTTTAGCTTCAAAGTTAAATAAGATGGCACAGTGACAAATGGCTATAGACTTCTTAGGTGGACTTTAGGGAAGCCATAGGGAAATATTACTGGGCTGCCAAATACACGTACTTTAAGTCATTTGGCAAAGAGCAAAGCATGGCCTTATTTAGTCCATGCTAATCAAGAGCAGAGTACTTTAGGCGGACTTCCAAGATGGCTGCACATTAACAGCTTGTTTCTGGCTTTCCCAGTGTGAAAACAGAAACTTAGCAGAGAAGGCCAGTAGACTTGTGTTTATGGGTAAATTTTAGTAACTGGTTAATTAGTGCACTTCCTGGATGCCAGGAGTAAAGAAATACAGAAGACATGGAAAAAATCTGCTACAAAAAGTGAAGAAGAAACATTGACTGGGGCAAGTTCTGCAGCTGTTGAGCAAAAAGTAGTACAACCTTCAGACATGACTTCCAATAATGTACAGGAAAATGTAAGACAATTGCACACAGACCTGGTTAAAATAAACAAAACACTGATGAAGTATATTAACACAAACAACAAAAGGCTGGAAAAAATGGAAGAAGCTTTAAACATATATTCAGATGAGATGATAAAACTGCAAAAATCAGAGGTCAAAATGAAGAAAAGGCAAGCTGAATATGAGACTGCTCAGGAACAGATGTTTCAAAAAATAATAGAATTAGAGGACAGAACATGTAGAGAAAACCTGAGATTTTCAGCTATATCAGAGAAGCTGGAAAAATAGACTTCATTAATTTTTTGAAAGCACAAATAAGCAACTTGATTGGTATTCCACAGCAGGAGTTGTTAGTTCAAAGGGCACATCATGTGTATGCTACAAACAAGGCTACAAGAAAGCAGCCCAGACCTTTAATAGTAAAGGTGCAATCCTACCAGCAGAAGGAGTTGATTATGACTAAACTGTGGCAAAAGGACAAAGTACTAAAAGTGGGAGAATGCAGAGTGTTTGTGGAGAATGATTACTCATTGTACACCAGACAGAAGAGGAGAACATGTATTCCAGTATTCAGGGAATGTTGAAATGCAGGTGTGAGACTCAAACTGCTGCACCCAGCTGTCTTCAAGGTATTCTTCCCTGTAGGGGCAAAATCATTTTTTGATGAAGCACATGTTAAGGAGGAAATACAAACATGTTTTCCAACAAAAAGAAGATGTGAAACAGAAGGAGATTCTGTTTCTTGTTCTTCTGGTAATAAAGATAACAGAGGGACTGTACCTGTGAACCCTTTTCATAATGTTCAACAGAAAATGTTACAGAAAAGGAAGGGAGTATGAGGGTTGACTAGAAGAATCAAGAGTATGTTGGAAATGAAGCAGAGACAGGATTTCAGATATGATCAGTATTAAAATCAGTAACCTAATATGGGATTACAGTACAATAATTATATTTTGAAAAATGACAGACCAAGAAAATCTGGAAATATTGGACATTTTCAGAATTAGTTGGACTTGTGGGGGACTCTAAAGCATATGCCCTACTTCATGTCATCAATGTATGGAAAAGTGCTTTGGGGAGGGGGAGAAAGTTAACTGTAAGTAAAGATTTTTTTTTTCTTAAATAGTACTAATTTTGTGGCATGTGTTTTTTTACATGCTATAAAGTAAAGGTTTTATTCAGTTATTTTTAAGTATAATGGGGATTGTAAACAGGTGCTGCTGTTCTTTTTTTATTTCTCCATTCTTCTTGCTTTCTTCACAGCAATATAAAAAATGTTTGGTTAAAAAGCATGATAAAAGAAAAATGAATGTGCTTTTTATCATTCTTGCTGGGGGAATAACTGGATAAAAGACCTTAGACTGCTTTAGTAACAAATTTTAAGAGAGAGAGAGCAAGTAAATGAAAAAAAAAACATTGAATATTATGAGGCTTTTTTCTAGCAAATACATGTATGCTCAGTAACAATTCTGGAGCTGGTCTTCATGTTTCTATGGCAAAAATCTGATAAAGAGAAACTGGCTAGCTGGTTCTCATGTCTCCATGGAGAAAATCTGATAAAGACAAACTGGCTGCAGTCTGGTGGAGATTGATTGGATGAGGGAAAAAGAAAAGAAAAAAAGAAAAGAGAAGTTGGCTAGGAAATAATGTTCTCTGAAAGCATTCAGGGGTTATCCCAGCTGGGAGAGCTATAAAGATCAGACAAATCCAATTAGCCCTTGAAGTAAAGTTTTCTCAGTTATTTATTTATTTTTAATGCAACAGTTTACTAATATAAACAGGTGCTTTTTTTCTTTTTCTCCATTCTTCTCTCTTTTTCTTTGTTCAGTTTTAAGAAATGTAGGCAATGCAATGTAAAAAGGGGGGGTCTGGTTAAGAAAGCACAACAAAAGAAAAATCAGTGTACTTTTTCCAATGCTTGCACAGGCGAATGACTGGGTTAAGAGCCTAGGCTTCATCCAATAACAAGTTCATTACAAAGCATGTGAATGGAAAAGATTATTAAATATTATAAGGCTGTTTTTCTGGTAAACAAGGTTTGTGTCTGGTGTGCATGTCAGTAGAAGACAATCTGATAAAGAGAAATGGCTTAGAGAAAGTGTTTACTGAAAGCATTCAAGTGTTTTCTCAGCTAGGAGAGCTATAAAGATATGACAAAATCAGATATCATTTACTAAAAGCACAGGCTGTACCATGAGTCTTAGCATGACTAACCTTTATTTTTGATTAAATCTAGCCTGTCTGTGTGGCTATCAGTCTAGAACTTTTGTTCTTATTAGGAACAAAAACTTCAATATTTGAAGATGTACATAGTTTTCCACGTTGTTATTAAATTAATAGGTTTTAGGAGGGGTATTAGGGAGGGTTTTTTGTTTGAGGACTTTCAATAAAACAAAATGTTCTGTAAGTTGTGACATAGGCTCACATGGATACAATAAGAAACAACTGCATAAAAGATCAACCTGCCAAACAGTATATGCATGTAACATAAAAGTTGGAATTAGATGTTTAACAAAAAAGCAGTTATACATAAAAGGTGGTAATAATAACTATATAAGAAAATTATGCTTTCTGTAATATATTTCAATCTAAATGATCATACAGATAAGTACAAAAAAAAGCGTAGTGGACTATATTAAAATGTAGAGTACAAATAGCTATGCTACAGGTAAATTTGATAAAAAAAGGCTTTCAAGATGCTTATTCAGCTAAATATCTGGGGCAAAGGAAAACAGCAGTTCTTATATTAATTGCAAGAGGAGCTCCAGTAGGGATAGATGAAGGGAAAAAAGACACTAATGGAAGATATATAGTACTAACAGGCTACTGGAAAGGGAGGAGGATTACACTGGCATGCATCTATATTCCACCTAAAACTGCTATAATGGAGCTTAAGAAAATTCTAGGAGAAATAATCAGCTTTCAGCAAGGAATATTACTTATAGGTGTGGACTAGAATTTGGTAACAGTGAAGATTTTTCTGGGGACCTAGAAGGGAAACTATAACAAAGGAAGGTAGATATTTGAAGAAGTTTATGAAAATGTTTGGCAAGGAAGATGTGCTTTCACTACTAGGAGTTATTTATTTATTTATTTAGAGCCAGTTTTCAGTGGAGGCCCAGGGAGAAAAGCTCCATGTTACAAAGTTTAGATACAGATACAATATAGAAAAGAAGAACAAGTTACAATTGTTTCATGCCAGAAAGCAGGTGTAATTTCTTAGGTACATGTTACCTTTAGATACAGACACAATATTATTCATGAACAATTTGCAGTTAAATTTCATGTTAGAGAGCAGGTGTAGATTCTTGGGTACATGGTACAAATTTGATATTTACAATATGTACATATGTGTGGTAGCCTATATATCATAGCTAGAGAGGCTAGGAATCATAGCTGGAGAGGGGTTTAGAGGTGGAGAGACTTATAGAACTAGGTGGGGAGAATGCAGTTCATAGGTTCATAGGTTCATACTAGGCTATCTGCCCTGGGGCATTTATAAGCCTAGCCCAATTGTGTTTGGCTTACGCCACCCCTTGATTTTTACTGTGCCTCTGTCTAATAGTGACATGGAAGTAATCCCCGGGACAAACCTACGATCCCCCATCCACTCATCAAGATTCTTCTTGAAGAGAGTCAGTGAGGTGCTCTGCCTAACATGAATTGGAATTCTATTCCAGAGCGAAGGGAGCCTCTGGGTTATGAATCTGTCCCTCCAGCATGTTCTATTTATTTCTGTGCTGAGGTTCAAGTCCCTCGAGCGCGTGGCTCTAAGGGATTTAGATTTACTGAGGTGGAGCATGTCCATTAATTCTGGGTTGGACATAGCTTTATATGTCAGGCATAGATCGCCTCGAAGTAGGCGGTATGCAACTGAGTAGAGCAGGAGTTTTTTTTAGCCGAGCAGCATATGGCATCTGTTTGAGTCCCTTGATCCTCCTGGTGATGTACTTTTGGGGTCTTTCTAATTGCTGCAGGTGTCGGGTAAGGTATATCCCAAAGGGGGCATTGTATTCTATGATGGGCCTGATGAGGGCTCAATAAAGGGGCACGATTACCTCTCTTGATCTAGATGTGAATCCTTTCATGATGAGGTGGGCTATGTAGAAGGTCTTTCTAACCACTTTGGCAATGTGGTTGTCAAAGGAGAGATTGCTATTAACTTGGGTCCCCAGATCCCTAATTACCTTCTCTGTACTTAATGGGTTACCACCTATGTGGTAATTTGTGGGCACATTGTTTTTGCCAAAGGGTATGACTATACACTTTTTGGCATTTAGCTTTAGACCATGGCTCTGGCACCAGTTATCCGTCTCTGCGAGACCTTTTTGAAGGATGTTTGTGTCAGCTGGAGAGTCGATTATGGCGCCCAGTTTGCAGTCATCTGCGAACTTGGTGAGCCATAGTCCTCCCATTTTCTATTAGAGTAAAGGTAGGAATGTAACTGAGATTTAAAGTTTTCAAAGTTTGCACAGGTCCTTAGAGAGGAAGGATGAGAATTCCATTTTTTTTTTGCTATGGAAAATGATAGCAGGAGCTGACCAGCAGGGCAATTGAGTTTTTGGACACAGACTAGGTTTTGGTGAGTAGATCTGGGAGTTCTCTGAGTGGTGTAGAGGAGAAGGATGTTGCATAGAGCAGGGCACTTAGAGGGTTGAAAGATTAGTTTGTGGGCTATGGTAATCTGAAGATAGACTGGATGGTTGGAGAGTTCAAGCCAGTGTATCAAATTAAGAGCAATATAGTGATGGGAGGAGTATTTGGCTTTGGTGACAAATTTAGAAATCTTATTATAACAGACTTCCAATTTTAAAGTGAGTGTGGCAGATAAGTTAGTTAATAGAGGAGTGCCATACATTAGTGAGGGGAGTAGATAGGTAATGGCGAGTGTTTGTCTGGTGGAAGGAGAGAGAAATTGGATGTTCCTGTATAGCATACCAAGTTTTATATGGGTTTGCCTAATGTTTTGCTGGATGTGAGTGTCGAATTTCAGGTGTTCATCAATAGTGACCCCAAGTAGTTTGGCAAAGCGAACAACCTCTATAGTGGAGTTATTTTGGCTAATGATTTGGAATTATTTTTTATCAAGAGGGGAAGCTTTTGAGGGCGAGAATAATAGTATTTTGGATTAATTGGCATTTAGTGAGAGGTGATTCTGAAGCATCCAATTTTCAGTGGTGGAGAAAGCAGCTTGGGTCAGTGTCTGAAGCTCTGGGAGGTTGGTGGCACTGCAGATTAATGTGAAATCATCTGCATATTGTACAATTTTGGTATTGGGTATGGCTTTGTGGAAATTGTTAACAAAGATGTTAAACAGCATTGGACTGAGTATGGATCCCCAGGGAACCCCAGTGAGGGTGGGAAGGAAGGTTGAGGTGCCTGTCTCCCATTTTACAGCTTGATAGCTATTGTAGAGGTAGCTAGAGAACCAGGATAAGGTATTCTGTGAGAGATTAAGGTCGGAGAGATGGTTTAGGAGATCGGTGTGGGAGATGGTATTGAATGCCTTGGACAGATCTGGAAGAACAGTAGAAACTATTTTTCCAGAGTCCCGGGCAAGATTTATTGTCTCTAGGAAGGAGAGAAATGCAGTGGTTGTACTATGGCCTGGACGGAAGCCGTGTTGGGTTGGAGTGATTAGTTGGTTATTGGCTAAGATTGGCATGAGCTGAATGTGAATGCATTTTTGTAGCAGTTTGGAAATTGGGGAGAGGATGGCTATAGGGCAAAAGTTGGAGATGTTATTGTTTTTGCCTTTTTTATGGAGAGGTAGAATTAAGGCAGTGTGCCATAGTTTGGGAACATAAGATTCTAGCATGGATCTATTGATCAGGATGCTAATGGGAAGAGCGATACCATCTGTGGCTATTTTTAGGAAGGAGGATGGGATATTGTCAGGGGCACTGGAGCAAGGTTTTAATTTGGAGAGTCATTTTTTATATAGGATGTTGAGATGGGTTTAAGGTTGAATATAGGTGGAGGGTTAGAGGTGGAAGGTGTTATAGGTGGTGGTGACGAAAGGGTGGATTGAGGGGAGGGGTTATTGTTAGGAAAGGTTTTGGTCAGTTCAACTATGGAGTTAGTGAAGAAGGAGTTGAATAGAGAGGCTATTTCAGGGTCAGATTTTCTGATGTCAGGGCAGGGGTTACTTATGGTACCTGGGTTGAGAAGAGAATTAATGGAGTTCCAGAATTGTTTTGGGCTTTTAGATTGGTTAGATTGGAGTTTCATATAGTAGGACTTTTTGTCTCTGATGATTTGTTTTTTAGCAAGGTTGTGGAGTTGTTTATATTTAAGAAAATTTTCAGGCTGCTTGTTTTGATTGTATGTTTTCCAGGATTTGTCTCTTTGTAGCATAAGTTTGGTATCTTTGGTTAGCCAAGGGTTTTTACCCTTTTTGTTCTTGGTGGCGCTAGGGAGTTGAGGATGTTTAAGAAGGAGGAGTTGAAAAATTCTACGGCTTTAGTGTGTTTTTAGCGGGTTCCAATTTGTTTGTTTCAGGGAGTTAGAGAAGGCAGCTGGGTCAAATTTCGTGAGGTTACGTGTGTGGATGACGTGGTGTAGGTGAGGAGAGGAGTGGGTAGTTCGGTAGATAAATGCTGGCAAGTGGTCTCCTACAGGGTCGGGTGTGCTCAGAGTTCAGAGTGAATTTACGTATTATTCTCCAAGATACAAAAACTGGGCTAAGCTAGAGAGAATTTATATCTCACAGGAACATGTGCATTTAATTGAAGGTCTTAAAATGCACCCAGTAACTATTTCAGATCATGCTTCTATAATAACTAAAATAAAAACGCAAGGTAATGAAATAAAAATGAGACACTGACAATGTCCTACCTATCTGCTGAAAAGAGAGAAATTTCAGGAATGGGGCTTGGAAATAATTCGGGAGCTATTACAGAAGATAGAACCTTCTTCTGAAAATATAGCTAGAGTGGGATAAAATTAAAAGGGAGTTTAAAGTTGGGGTGGAAATAAAGCAAATAGATATGGTTAAGAAGTAGTAAGAATTATTTAGAGGGACTGACAAATGTTAATGTATTGTAAAATAGGGGGAATCTCTCAGAACAAGAAAAGGAGCAACTGCAGTATGCCAAACATAAAATAAGGGATTACCTCTATAATATGGATGAGTTTAGAAAGACTGCTGTTAAGCAAATGCTTTTTGATAATAATTTTAGAGGACAACATTTTTAAGGACAAAGACTCAGGCAATAGAAAGTGGAAAGTTATCAAGCTTAGGGAGCCTATAACAAGGAAGATAACAAGAGATCCTGTAGAAGTATTAGAAATATTTCATAAATTTTATGAAAGTTTGTATAAAGCAGAGAAATATGGAAATCAAGAAAAGGTACAAATGGAAATGTTTATGGAAGTATTAAATATGCCAAGGTTAGTGGTAAATGAGGCTCAATTACTAACAGTTAGGATAGGATGGGATGAGATAAAAATGGCTATGTATAACCAATCTACAGGAAAGTGCCCAGGAATAGATGGTATACCTGTGAAAGTTTGGAAGCTAGGACGGCAAAACTGATAAAGATCTTTAAGGTTTTGTTTAACAGTATTTTAAGAGGAGAAGAAGTACCAGCATCCTGGAAGAAAGCGGTGGTGGCTGTAACTCCTAAAGAGGGTAAAGATCCATTGAATCTAACTTCATACAGGCCCATTTCAATACTAAACCATGATTATAAAGTCTTTATGTCTATAATGGCTAAAAAATGGCAAAAGTGATACCAAAATTGATAGATATGGATCAGCATGGTTTACTGGAGGGGAGGCAAACATTTGACAACATTAACAGAACACTGGTGATCCAGAGAGAAGCAGAATGTAAAAAATACCACTGTTATTGGTGGGTCTTGATGCAGGGAAAGCATTTGACAGAGTAGACTGGGACTTCATGAGCACGGCAATGGAAGCATTTGCTTTCTCTGATACAATTATAAGGTTGATTAGGAGTATATATTAGGGATCAGAGGGGAAACATAAAGTGTTTGAGATCCTCTCTGATAAGTTCTGCCTGAGCAGAGGAACGAGGCAGGGGTGTCCCCTCTCCCCTTTGTTATTTGCATTATATTTAGAACCACTGGCAAAGCAAATAAAGGACTCAGAAATTCAAGGATATAATTGGTGTGGCAGTCAAGAGAGGCTGGTTCTATTTGCAGATGACATTATTTTATACTTGACAAAACCAGAAAGGGACAATACAGTGCTGTGGAACAAGTAAGCCAGTTTCAACCTTTTTCAGGATACAAATTTATGAAGTCAAAACAAAAGCAATAGGGGTACATTATGTACCCACATACGAATTGGTTCAGCATATTTATGGGTAGATGATAAAATGAAGTATTTAGGAGTATGGATTAAAAATGATACCGTTGTGGCAGCTAAGGATATGTGGGAAGAGACCAAACAAAAGATAAAACAAAAATTGAGAAAATGGAAGTTCTGTTATATGGATATTGATAGAAAGATACAAGCAGTTAAAGTGTTTTTAGTCCATTTAGTCTTATATACAGGTCAGGCATATTTTTATCAACCAGATGAGAATTTGTGGATAATAATTAATAAAGAGCTGAAGAATTCTATCTGGGAGGAGAAGAGACCAAGAGTCAAGTGGGATAGGCTAATTATTCCAATAGAACAGGGTGGATTGGGATTACTTGACTTGAAGGGTATTTCAGAGCAACACAGTTAAGGCTCCTATACATACCACAAACAGAAAACTATAACTCAAAATGGAAATGGATGATGAAGAATCAGGGGGGAAGTTCAAGTAACAGGGAGTGGCTGGGATTTTGGATGCACGCCTTTAAGGAGAACAACAATAATCATACAGAATATTATATTCGTAAAGTAGCAGAATGTATTCTAAGAGCTAAGCCAATATGGGAATGGAGAAGGGAGATTCTGCCAATAGGGGTGACTGCAATTAGGTATACAGACAATAGACAAGAGTTGGCAGGAGTATGTTGGAGAAAACTGGCAAAGGAACCAATGTATTGGGAACAATTGAAAATACTTACTACCTCATGTACAAAAGAGACAATGCCTGGAGAAACTGGAAGAAAAACAAATCTCCTTCCAATTCACAAAATTCAGAGAACCTGGTAACTTAACTAAAAATCAAATTTGCAAAGATAAGAGAAACTTTTACCTAAACCCACATAATAACCACAAATCTAGCCCCCAAAGATTCTGGGATACTATTAACAAGATCCTACACCATGGAACTCCCTCCACACCCTCTCCCTCTCCTAACTCATCTCCCATAGATACAGCTACACGTCTAAATTCTTTCTTCATTGATTCAGTTCAGAAACTAATTAAAACAGATGCATGCGCTTACCTCTCTACCTCCCCCTCTCCATCCACCCACTCAGCTTCCTTCTTTCTTCAATCTGCCCCCACTTCTTATATCAAATCTCTCCTCAGAAAACTTAAAACTTCCTCCCCCTCTGCCAATAACTTACCTCCTTTGTTCCTTAAGCTAGCTGAAAAATCCATTGCTTAGCCCATCTCTATACTTATTAACAGTTCTATCCAAGAAAACATTATTCCCAACATCTGAAAGAAGTTCCATGTTATACCCTTACACAAAGGAGGTAATTCAAATGACCCCTCCAATTTCTGACCTACAGCCATTCTGTCATTGTTATCTAAGATTCTAGAGAAGTGCATCCACAAACAGGAAAGCAAAAGAAAACCTCTTAACCCCTACCCAACATGATTTTCATCCAGTACATCCACATCCAGTACTGCACTAGTATCTTTCACTTAGGCTATCTCTAATGCCAGAGACAACAATACATTAGTCTCTTGTCTATTCCTTGATGTATCAAAGGCCTTTGATACTGTCTCCCACAACATTCTTCTGTCTATACTTTCTAATCTTAAGCTATCTAACTGTACTATATACTGGTTTGCAAGCTACCTCTCAAACAGACTACAATCTGTTAAATGGCTCTCTGCATACTCCCCCTTCCTTCCCATTTATACCGGGGTTCCCCAAAAGCTCCATCCTTGGTCCCTTGCTGTTCAACATTTTCACTAATAACTTACACACATCCTGTCCACACTCTTCCTTAAGTCAGTACGCTGATGACTCTTCAATTATGTCCTAGTCTGACAATGTCTCTAACCTCCTCCACCTCACCCAGGAATCTTTTCACTCTGTACAAAAATGGCTAACTTCCAACCAGCTCCTTCGTAACCCTAAAAAAAAAAAAAGTCCAACACCTAAAAGATACCTTCACTGTCTCTTCCCTCAACAACACAACTATCAAAGTAGAAAACCACACTAAATTACTAGGGGTCCTAATAGATGACCAATTAAAATTTGATCTACATATACAACACTGCATTAAAAAGGTCCGTCAAAAACTAAACCTCCTCTATAGACACAGAAAATTCCTCACAAATGAATCTAAACTCTCTCTTTCACTGGCATATCTCTTACACACCCTTTTATATGCCTCCCCAATTCTTACAAACTTACAAGCTAATCTCTTGAATAAGCTGAAACTCACCTATAATAAAATTGCTCGATTCACATCAAATTCATATAGTACTGCATTTAATTTATTTATTTGTGTTTCTCACTGAATATTAACTCAACTGAAGTTGTGGCTGTGTCTCTACAGAGTACTTGTTAGAATTTCTGTGTAGCCATTGATAACAGTGGGGGGGGGGTAGTTTCACCTCACTGATATTCTGTCCTGCCTTATATAAGTGGTACTTTTTGGGTTATTTCTGCTTAATATCTGAGCTTTGGCTGGCTAAGATCTACCTGAAATCAACTGGACGTATTAGTGAATTTAAGTACACCTTTATCTGCTCTTTTTGATATAGTACTGCATTTAATTTATTTATTTGTGTTTCTCACTGAATATTAACTCAACTGAAGTTGTGGCTTTGTCTCTACAGAGTATTTGTTACAGTTAGTTCCCTACCCATCCTCCCTGTTCTTGTTTTGGTGTTAATGTTGGTGGGTTTGAAACTGCCCACCCCTCTTGTAAATTTGGATTTGGATACTCGTTCTGGGCCCATCTCATTTGCTCACTCAGCTGAGTGCAGTGAGATCATATTCTGATTTCAGGCGCTCCTACTGTGTACAAAGAGAGCATTTGGGAAGGACAACCCATGTAGCCTCTTAATCCTAATCTGTTCCCGCCCTCAAAAAAAAAAAAATAAATAAATAATATATATATATATATATATATATATATATATATATATATATATATATATATATTTTTTTTTTTTTAATTCAGCTGCTCTTACTGTAATTGTCTTAGTTGTTGTTCTGTGTGCTATCTGTTCAATCGCTCTTACTCTGCACTTATTACTGCTTGTTAGTAGCCTTCTAATTTACTGCCTTCTGCACTTGTTTTTTAGTCATTTGTTAATTTAATTGCATTAATTTATACTGTATTTGCCATAATATTGCTACACACTCAAGTGTGCTAGCCTGCACTGCAATTTGAATTGTATTCACTGCTGTTTTAGCTGCTTTTCTGTAAAAAAAAAAAAAAAAAAAAAAAAAAAATATATATATATATATATATATATTTATATATATATATATATATAAAAGCTTGTTTCCTGCCTTTCCTGTAACTAGTCTGGTCCAGATACAGACTTGCTGTATCCAGGACTGTTGGCAAGCTTCTGAGCCCCCCCAAGCCTTTCTGTGTTAGAGGGATGCCTTCTAGCTTATCAGTGGGAGTGGTAAGAACTAGGTAGCCTATCTACCACGGGAAGACTGGGTTTTGGCCCAGAAATTGTAGTTCATTGGCCGTTTGGGCAGTTTTTCCATCTCTTTCTACTTTCTGGTTTAAAAGCCCGCGTTTGCATTTGGTCCCCACCTTTCCTGTAACTAGTGTAGTCCAGGTACAAATTTGCTGTATCCAGGACTGTTGGTAAGCTTCTGAGCCCCCCCCCCAGCCCTTCTGTGTTGGAGAGAAGCCTTCTAGCTTATTAGTGGGAGTGGTAAGCACTAGGTAACCTGTCTACTACAGGAGGAGTGGTTTCTGGCCCAGAAATTATAGTTTATTGGCCGTTTGGGAAGCTTTTCCATCTCTTTCAACCTTCTGATATATAAGCCTGTGTTTGCATTTGTTTCCTGCCTTTCCTGTTACTAGTCTAGTCCAGGTACAGATTGCTGTATCCAGGACACTTTGTAAGCTTCTGAGCCCCCAAGCCTTTCCATGTTGGTAAGCATTAGGTAGCCTATTTACCACAAGAGGAGTGGTCCCTGGCCCAGAAATTGTAGCTATTGGCTGTTTGAGCAGTTTTTTTCCATCTCTTTCAACTTTCTGGTTTGAAAGCCGCACTTGCACCTGTTTTCTGCCTTTCCTATAACTAGCCTAGTCCGGTTACAGAGTTGCTGTATCCAGGATTGTTAGTAAGCTTCTGAACCACCCAAGCCTTTCTTTGTTGGAGGGAAGCCTTCTAGCTTATCATAGGTTCATAGGTTCATACTAGGCTATCTGCCATGGGGCAATTATAAGCCTAGCCCGATTCTGTATGGCTTATGCCACCCCTTGATTTGAGTATACTGTGCCCTTTTTAAGGTTTAGTTTACTGTGCCTCTGTCTAATAGTGACACGGGAGTAATCCCTGGGACAAACCTACGATCCGCCATCCACCTATCGAGATTCTTCTTGAAGAGATTCAGTGAGGTGCTCTGCCTCACATGAACTGGAATTCTATTCCAGAGCGAAGGGAGCCTCTGGGTTATGAACCTGTCCCTCCAGCAAGTTCTATTTATTTCTGTGCTGAGGTTCAAGTCCCTCGAGTGTGTGGCTCTAAGGGATTTAGATTTACTGAGGTGGAGCATGTCCATTAATTCTGGATTTGACATAGCTTTGTATGTCAGGCATAGATTGCCTCGAAGTAGGCGGTATGCAACTGAATAGAGCTGGAGTTTTTTTAACCGAGCAGCATATGGCATCTGTTTGAGACCCTTGATCCTCTTGGTGGGATACTTTTGGGGTCTCTCTAATTGCTGCAGGTGTCGGGTAAGGTACATCCCAAAAGGGGCATTGTATTCTATGATGGGCCTGATGAGGGATGAATAAAGGGGCACGATTACCTCTCTTGATCTAGATGTGAAACCCTTCATGATGAGGTGGGCTATGTAGAAGGTCTTTCTAACCACTTTGGCAATGTGGTTTTCAAAGGAGAGATTGCTATCAACTTGGGTCCCCAGGTCCCTAATAACTTTCTCTGTACTTAATGGGTTTCCGCCTATGTGGTAATTTGTGGGCACATTGTTTTTGCCAAAGGGTATGACTATACATTCTTTGGCATTTAGCTTTAAACCATGGCGCTGGCACCAGTTATCTGTCTCTGTGAGACCTTTATGAAGGATGTTTGTGTCAGCTGGAGAGTCGATTATGGCGCCCAGTTTGCAGTTGTCTGCAAACTTGGTGAGCCATAGTCCCCCCACGTTTCCCTGTACCTCGGAAAAGTATATACCGAACGAGAGTGGTCCCAGGACAGAACCCTGTGGGACGCCACTTGTGACCAGTTTCGAGTCTGACATGGCTCCAGCAACTCTCACTCTGTGGGTTCAGTGGGAGTGGTAAGCATTAGGTAGCCTATCTACTACAAGAGGAGTGGTTCCTGGCCCAGAAATTGTAGCTATTGTCCGTTTGGGTACTTTTTTCCATCTCTTTCAACTTTCTGGTTTAATAGCCACACTTGTGCTTGTTTTCCACCTTTCCCGTAACTAGCCTAGTCCAGATACAGAGTTGCTGTATCCAGGACTCTTGGTAAGCCTCTGAGCCCCGCAAGCCTTTCTGTGTTGGAGGAAAGCCTTCTAGCTTATCAGTGGGAGTGGTAAGCACTAGGTAGCCTGTCTGCCACAAGAGGAGTGGTTCTTGGCCCAGAAATTGTAGTTTATTGACTATTTGGACAGTTTATCCATCTCTTTCAACTTTATGGTTTAAAAGACCACATCTGCACTTGTTCTAAATCTTTCCTGTAACTAACCTACTGGGAAGCACTAGAAAGCCTTAAACTGATACAAGCCTTCTAGATTAGAAGAGAGGCTTTGGAATGATTAAGTATCAATTTTCTGTACTTTCTTGCTGTACTCAACTGTTTTCCGCCTAAACGCCGATTTTCCAGTGTTTATTGTTTAAATAATTTGTTTAACTGTTGTAGGCTACACACTAAAGTGCAATAGCCTTTTCTGATTGTTTGTAGTCATTTAAAGCTGTTTTAAGTGTATTTTTTACTGTTTTTGCCTTATCTTTAAAAAAAAAAAAAAATTCTTGTTTCCTGCCTTTCTAAGCTAGTATAGTCCAGTCTTCAGGCTAGTGCTGAATTCAGGGCTGTGTTACAAGTTTCTGAGTTGCCCATACCTTACTTGGATAGAAGGAAGTTTCTCTGTTCACCTGTGAGAGAGGGGAGCTTTGAGCAGCCTATCTGTCCCTGGAGGAGTGGTTCCACCCCAGAAGTTAATAGTTTATTGGCCATTTTAGGCTAATTTCTATCTCTTTCATTTCCTTGCTATAAAAAACAGATTTGCATGGTTTTGCGTGCCAGGCAGCACCAGTTAGCTAGGGTTAAATTATTCCCGGCTCCACTAAGTCTCCTCTTCAGTTTTTCCCTTGAAACTCGTCTAACTCTCAACCTAAGCACTCACAAAGCATCCTACAGTCCAGCACTTGCTCAGACCTAATAGCAAGCACTAATATACCCTGACACTTGATTGCCCAGCAGGGCAAGGCTCTTTATTCACCCCTCACCAACCAAGTGACCAAGCAGCTCACCCTACTATTCAGGCATGACCAAAGGGCAATTTCAGGTGTACTCTCCAGTCCAGCTGGTGAATCTGGGTATCCTGAGGCAATGTTACAACTGCCTCATGTATACAGACAACCCTCTCCTCCTACCACAAAACACTAACATATGCAAGAGATGCAATTATACACCCAAACTGGAGGCTAAGCTGTCCACCCAAGACTGGAACAGACAGTCAAGAGGAGAAGGTTAACACTTGCACCACACCTCCAGCCGCACATAGACCTATTAAACCAGCACTGGCAAAAAATACACATAAATACACAAAATCATACTTGGAGGCTCTAAATAAGAACCTGCAAAAGCATCAGAGACCTCCAAAGCAGACACGCAAACAACCTGCACCTCCTGTCACAAACCAGGCAACACATAAAACACAAAATCAGTGTGTCGCACAATCACAGCCCTTAAGGTAAAATAACATAACTAACACACTAGTAATAGGTGACTCTATAGTCAGGCACACTGACGTCCCACTCACTAGGCTGGACAAGCAGAAGGTTACTGTTAGCTTCCTGTCGGGAGCCAGAATCTGCCACATAACACAATATCTCAGATCACTCCAGAACAAGTACAAATATGACTTTGTCATTGTTCATGTTGGTGTGAATGACCTGAGATGTACCTCCCTGGACTACATGAAAAAAGACATGGAAGAGCTCTCTGATCATGTAGCCCAGGCTGGTATAACCCTGACCCTGAGTAGCATCCTGCCCTCACCAAGAATGATACCTCAGTATAAAGAAAAAAATGATCAATTTCAACAATTGGCTAAGCTTCTGGTGTCATTCAAAGGGGATCCAGTGTCTGTCAGCCTGGGACGACATGCTCGACAAGCCATGTTGCTTCACAAGACGTGGCTTGCACCTGTCACCCCTAGGCTTTGGAATACTGGCCAAGGCTCTTGCTGCCCCCATAGTGCCTTTTTAGGCAAGGCTCAAAAGTCAAACCCTCCTCCATAAACAGCACAATTAACAAAAAACTGAGGGTTATGCTACTCAACGCCAGGAGTTTAAATCTCAAAATGCACGCGCTTGAAGCACTCCTCAGTATGGAGAACATTGACATCTGTGCAGTAACTGAAACCTGGTTCAAAGCTCCAGAGAGCCCCCCAGCACTACTGGGCTACAACTCCTACCACACATTTCGGCCACAGAACACGGACCAAAACACAAAAGGAGGGGGTATATCCATATTCATCAAGGATACCTACACCTCCAGGTTAGTGGCACAGCATGATGCCTCTGAGATCATCCATGTGCAACTAACATCGGACAAATCTGCAATGCAAATTGTGGACTGCTACAGATCACCCTCCATGACCCAGAACCACCACTCCACCTTTCTGGATACACTGGAAAACATGAAGGTCCTACTGAACACCCTGATATTGGGCGATTTCAATTATCCTATCGTTAACTGGGAAAACTACTCGAGTACAAACTCCCAGGTCCAGTGCTTCCTGGAATTCATCAACACAAATGCTCTGGATCAGCTGGTAAACTTCCCTACCAGAGGTGAAAACATATTGTACCTGGTTATCACCAACATGGGCAACAGGTGTTCCACACCGGAGATCAACACATCACTGGTTAGATCAGACCATAAACTGATCACTCTGGATGTCCACACCCCACCACCACCCCCAGCTAAGGAAACCACAGTAAAAAACTTTTCTTCACATTACTTAAGACAGAGGTGGTAGGTTTCACAACCCCCACACTAAAGGATAACACTGCCCAAGATGCAGAAACCTTTATAATTGCACTCTATGAGGACCTACAAGAATGCATGGATCGTGCCATCCCTAGCAAAACCAAGACTCACTCCTCTAAGAGAAGGAAACCAGTCTGGTGGACCCCTGCCATAAACAGGCTATACAATAGAAGGAGGAAACTAGTTCAGAAAAAAAGCAAATCCCAAAAAGGAAAGACATCCCTGATCAGTATCAGTAAGAAACTAAGGTGCCTCATAACATCATCCAAGGCTAACTTGAAAGAAAAATAGCCAAGGATTCAAAAGATAACCACAAAGCCTTCTTTAGCTATGTAAACAATCTAAGTGGCAACTCGCAGATATGCACTGAACTAGTGCAAAATAGCACAAAATATAGTGAACCTACTGATATTGCTAACATCCTGGTGAATAGCTTCAGTGCAAACTTCACCCCCCTCTCACCCCCAAAAGGGCCCACAACAATACTGGAAAAGTGTAGTGTCCCAGAAATCACAGATGCACAGGTGAAAACAGACCTTTCAAAAGCCAAAAACACAGCGTCAGTGGGACCAGATGGTGTCCCAGGCTGCGTCTTGCACGAACTACAGAACGAACTACCCCCCACCTAAACACACTGTTCAACCTCAGCCTCTCCACAGGCTACATGCCCATAGAATGGCACACAGCAGTGGTTATTCCACTCCACAAAGGAGGGGCCACAACTGACTCTGGTAACTACCACCCCATAAGCCTGACTAGCCTGGTCTGCAAGGCTATGGAGCACATCATCATGGAACTCATTAACAAAGACATTGGGAACCTCCAAACACTTGACCTGACCCAGATTGGCTTTGTTAAGGGCAGATCATGCCTACTAAACCTGGTTGACTTCTTCGAGACAGTCACCAAGGACGTAGACGAGCGAATGGTGGTTCACACAGCCTACCTTGACCTCGCCAAGGCTTTTGACACCATTCCCCACTCGCGTATTACAGAAAAACTCACCAGCCTGAACATAAACCCCTACGTCACGAGATGGGTTGCCAACTGGCTTACAGACAAAACTCACACGGTAAGAATAGCGGGCTCCAGGTCCAACTCTAAACCAGTCACAAGTGGTGTTCCACAAGGCTCGGTCCTGGGACCCCTACTGTTAGGCATATACTTTTCAGATGTACAGGCAAACACAGGAGGAATATGGCTAACCATGTTCGCCGATGACTGCAAACTGGCAGCCATAATTGACTCTCTGCCTGACACGGACATCCTCCAAAAGGGACTTACTGAGACGGACACCTGGTGTCAAAGTCATGGCCTCAAGCTAAATGCCAAAAAATGCATAGTCATCCCGTTTGGGAAAAACAAAACACCCACAAATTACAACATAAGTGGCAGCTTCCTTAATACAGAAAAGGTAATAATAGAACTGGGGACCCAGATAGATAGTAATCTCTCCTTTAACAATCATATTTCCAAAGTAGTTAGGAAATCCTTCTATGTGGCCCATCTAATTACTAAAGGGTTTGCATCTAGAAATAAAGAGGTTATAGTGCCCCTCTACTCGTCACTCATCAGACCCATCATAGAGTACAATGCCCCATTTGGGATGTACCTCACAAGACACTTCCAACAGCTGGAAAGACCACAAAAGTACCTCACCAAGAGGATTACTGGCCTCAAACATATGTCCTATTCAGCCCGACTGAAAAACTCCGACTGTACTCAGTGGCATATTGCTTACTCAGAGGTGATATCTGCTTGACTTACAAAGCCATGTCCAACTCAGAATTGATGGACATGCTCCACCTAAAGAAATCCAAGTCACTGCGAGCCATGCGCTTTAGTGAGCTAAACCACAACAATAAATAGAACATGCTGGAGGGATAGATTCCTGTCACAGAGACTCCCCATACTTTGGAACAAAATTCCAAACTGCATTATGCAGAGCCCCTCACTAACACTCTTCAAGAGAAATCTTGATGAGTGGATGGGTAACAGAAAATACACCCCTGGGATCACTTCATTGGCTCTGCTTGACAGAGGATCAGTTAATTAATCAATGGGATGGCAAAAGCTGACACACTCTGGCTAGGCTTATAAATGCCCTCGGGCAGCTAGCCTAGTACCTACCTATGAACCTATGAACCTATAAACCCTATCACTCACACCACTGCCAATCCTTGAAAAACTTTCAGTGGCCTGAATTGCAACAACTCCTTCTGCCTCAACTACACCTAGCTCACAGTATCCTTAACCAACTCAATTCTTGCCCTTCTCTGGCTATACTTATCTCCCTCTACAATCCTAATTGGATACTGTGCAGCTCTGATCAACACCTCCTTGAGATATATAAACCTAAAAAGAACATTGGCAAACTTCTCTATAATCACTCAGTAGCGAAAGCCTGGAATAAACTGCGCCTACATGTTATACTGATTCCCAAAACCTATTGTTTCAAAAAGAAACACTAAATGACACCAAATTAAACTCCTGGAACTGCTCATGTACTGACCCTACCTAATCTACCTCTCCTTTGCCTTCTGTCTACTACGTACCTTATTTTTCTTAACAAACCTTCCACCTATTTCCAAAAAAATAGGTCATATGACTTCCTTCTTAGATTCTGATATATTGTCATATTCTATGTTGTTCTTGTCGATCTTACGTCACACTATTTGCAATCATGTGGTTTCTGTATGGAATGCAACTACTTACTCTTGTGGTATATTTGAATCAACAAAATGTTAAAGGATCCCTTCATCGTGCTATAAATGTATCAATAATTGTACTGTGATGAGTACTCATAGTAATTGTATTGTGACTATATGAGTATGGATAGTAATTGTTTGTGACTTATGGTATTCATATATCTATATCATGTATGTATAATTATGGAGCTTTTCTCCTCGAAAATAAAATAAATAAATAAAACTTTTCTCCAATGAATAAATAAATAACTAGAGAAGGAAAGGTAATAAAATGGGAAGATGCCAAGAACTTATTTGGACTGCAAGTTAGAGATTGCCTTCCATATCAAAGACTGATATCAGAGTACAGGCAAACAGAAAGAAATAGGGGGGGTCCTAAATGAAAGACCAGCACTGGTAGAGCTGTTAGTAGAATCTAGAACAGAAGTTGTTGTTAAGAAAGGAATAATTAGTACAGCATAAAAAATATTGCATGATAACTATAAGAATCAATCAGAAGAGGTTAGAAAGAACTGGGAAGTGAGACTGGATAAGCAATTCACAAAGAAACAATGGGGGGATATATGTTTGTCTCCCAAATATGCAACAAAATCTAGAAAACTTAGGCTCCACAGAATCTTTCCTCAGGTAGACAGCAAATGTCAGAGATGTGATGAGGAAGAAAGAGGTAAGTGGGAACATATTTTCTGGGAGTGTAATGAGTTGGCTGAATTTAAAGATTCCCTGCAGACTACTCTGTCAGAGATACTGGGTGAGCAAATTGAAGTGACTAGGGAAATTATTTTTTGAGCTATGATACAGAGTTGGAATGGCATAGACATAGTAAGGCCTTGCTAAGCCTAATTATGATGGCTGCCAAAAAATCAATACCTAGAAAATGGAAATCAAAGTCTAAACCAACTTTACTAGAAATAACAAAGATAGTAATAGAGATAAAACAACTGGAACTGGGATCTTTAGAAAAGGGTAGGAGTAAATTACACAGGAAAAAATGGGAAATGTGAGACCACTGCATGCAGAGGAGGAACAATGTTTAAAATAAGACAGGTTCTGAATAAATGCTATGCAGTGGTTGACTGACAATGACTACATATATTAAAAGTGCTGTACAATGTTTGCAGGTACAGTTGTGTTGGCACAATTTGTAAGGTATAATGTTTGCAAATGAGATTGTGGTATTTGATTTATTTTCATTTGTATTAATGTAAGATTGTCTGTGTCACACATGATAATTTAATAAAGATGTTTCTTGTAAAAAAATGCTAGAAGTCTTAACAAAAAAAACTCTCTACAAGTACTCCTTAATTTGGAAAAGAATTGATATGTGCATCATCACAGAGATATAGTTCAAGACCACTGACAGCACTCCGCACTCAAATTCAAAAGAGTTCAGAGCAAATAATATGAAAGTTTACCAGAGCAGTCATAAGAAAAACACTCATTTGACAGGTTATAGGTACTTTCTAGGATACTGACCTGCATAGGCTTACATTCCCACGCTAGATTTTAGCTCTTATATTTTGCATATGAATAACTCAGAGATGTGTCAAGCAAGTATAAGTTGGGACATTTATATGTTTCCCTTATCCATGAGGTACAGGGGTGCTAAACCCAGGGTGAATTTGCTGTTAGCCATCCATTTAAACAAATTACATTTGATTAGCCTAAGAAAAGTGTTTTGTTTATGTGGAATGGTAGATGTTGCCATAAACTAACATTCTCTGTGATATAAACCTATCCTTCCAACATGTTCTGTTTGCAAAAGAGATTGAAATTCCTTGAGTGTGTGTTTATGATATCATTGGACTTCTGAATGTGGAATAGATCTGAGAGAATAGGGTCTGCTGATACCCTATATTTGAGGCAGACCACCTCTCGGTATCCTGTATGATACAGAGAAGAGGGACAAGGCTTTCAGATAGTCTGCATAGTTTTTATGATTTAAGTCCTTGATTTTTTTTAGTGACAAAGTGTCTTGGTTATTCCAGTTGTGACAGGTGTTTGGACAAGTACATACTAAGAAGGGCAGTCTAGTCAATGACTGGCCTAATGAGTGCCAAGTACAGTAGAACAATCACGTCTCTGGATCTGAATGCAATACCTTTAGATATAAGCTGTGCAATGAAAAAGGACTTCCTTGTAACACTGGATACATAGTGATCAAAGGACAGTTTATTGTTGACATAGGTCCTCCGAACCATAACAACAGGTCAATTTTCAAGGTTGTGTTGTCAATATGATAGCCACAAGGGGAATCATTCTTGCTAAAAGATATGATTCTAACCTTCTTGGCATTTAGTTTTAGTCTTCAGTTTTGTCAACAGCTATTTTTTCAAAACAGACTTTTTCCGGAGATTCCTACTGTCCACTGGGAAGTTTATGACAGCTCCAAGTTAAATTGGACCTCATTTAAAAAAGTGAGATCATTCCTGATCACTGTCAAAAACTGATTCTCCCTGGCAGACTGACTACAAACCACAAGTACTTTTGAAAAATCAAGTCAGGGATTTATTATTGTATACTCAAGAGACAGTCTAGACAATGTACGCATCATTTGTATTTTAATGCAGCGGTAGCTAAGAAAAGTTTATGCCCAACATACTGTTTCTGTTATGCTTAGGAGTTTAAATGCTGCTCTGTTAGCAAACTGATTAATAGTAAAATGTTTCCTAGCTTCATTTTCAGTGTCTGTCTGTGGAATTTCCTTCCCTGAAGCCTTGAGTTAAAACATTTCCTAACCTACTGCATCATTCAGAAACTTAGCTACGTCACATAAAAGTATTAGGAGATTTTTCCAACATGACCTGGGTTGGAACTTACAGTCTCCTGTCCATGTGCTGATCCTGGCTTTTAAGCTGCTACAGAAACTTGTAATGGAAGTGTATTCCAAAAACAGGGTCGACATTGGGTAAAATAACTAGTACCCCTCCAGGTGCTATTAATGTGGTTTTGGTGAGGGTTTAGGTTTTTGGAGTGGGTGTTTGTTGAACCACTGGTTCTATGGAAGTGAAGGAGATCAAAGGCAGTGAGGGCTCTCATATATTATGGAAGAAAGTTCCTGCAAGAGTCTGTATGAAACAAAGAATAGGGAAATAGTTTTTATGTTTTTCCATTTATATTCTTTGAGAGCCTCACAGAGCCAACAGAGTTGGTTATGAGCTTTGCGTTGACTTTTCGCTTGCCTATAACCATACCTCATCCATGTAGCTATACTTCTAACTGTGTGAGTCTTTCTGACTGCCATCTTGGTTTGCTTTGTGGAGTTGCTTCTATTTTATAAGCATTAGGGTTTATTTTCTCCTTTTATCACTTTCTGTGTTTATTTTATACACTTGTTTTAGTTTGTAAACTCCTTTTAAGTGAATGCTTCAAACTTCACTTTCCTTGGACAGGTATTATGCTTTATTTAGTGTTAAGTAGGATTATCTCAGCAGCCTGATTTTGACTTGGTAATTTGGAGTACTACAGATGATTCTGCCTCTTATGTTCATAGGTAGGTACTTGGCTATCTGCCCAAAGGCATTTATAAGCCTAGCTGGAATGTGTTGGCTTTTGCCGCCCCCTTAGATTAGTTCCCTGTGCCTCTGTCCAGCCGAGCCACTGAAGTGATCCCCATGGTAAACTTCCTGTTTCCCATCCACTCGCCAAGGTTTCTCTTGAAGAGTGTTAGTGAGGAGCTCTGCCTAATGTAGACTGGAATCTTGTTCCACAGCATGGGAAGTCTCTGGGACAGGAATCTATCCCTCCAGCACATCCTATTTATTGTTGTGGTGAGGTTTAGATCCCTAGAGCATGTGGCTCAAGGGGATATGGTTTTCTTTAGGTGGAGCATGTCCATCAATTCTGGGTTGGACATGGCCTTGTATGTCAGGCGGAGATCACCTCTGAGTAGGCGGTATGCAACGGAGTACAGCTGGAGTTTTTTCAGTTGAGCTGCATAGGGCATCTGTTTGAGGCCAGTGATCCTCTTGGTGAGGTACTTCTGTGGTCTTTCCAGCTGTTGCAGGTGTCTTGTAAGGTACATCCCAAATGGGGCATTGTACTCTATGATGAGTCTGATGAGTGATGCATAGAGGGGCACATTTACCTCTTTTGATCTGGATGCAAACCCTTTTGTGATTAGGTGGGCCATGTAGAAGGATTTTCTAACCACTTTGGCAATGTGATTATCAAAGGAGAGATTACTATCTACTTGGGTCCCCAGATCTCTTATTTCGTCTTTTGTATTTAGGGGGCTACCACCTATGTGGAAATTGTGGGTACTTTGTTTTTTCCAAAAGGGATGACTATGCACTTTTTGGCATTTAGCTTGAGGCCATGGTTTTGACACCAGGTATCTGTCTCAGTGAGACCCTTTTGGAGGATGTCTGTGTCAGCCGGAGAGCCAATTATAGCCCCTAGTTTGTAGTTGTCTGCGAACTTGGCCAGCCATAGTCCTCCTGTGCTTGCCTGTACCTCTGAGAAGTATATGCCGAACAGGAGGGGGTCCTAGGACTGAGCCCTGGGGAACTCAACTTGTAACTGGTTTAGAGTCAGACCTAGCTCCCACAACTCTTACCATGTGGGCTCTGTCCATGAGGCAGTTGGCAACCCATCTTGTGATGTAGGGGTTTATGTTCAGGCTTGTGAGCTTGTCTATAATACCATAATGGGGAATGGTGTCGAAAGCCTTTGTGTGGTCTACGTAGGCTGTGTGGACCACATTTCCCTCATCTATAACCTTGGTAAGTGTCTCAAAGAAATCTACCAGGTTTAGGAGGCATGATCTGCCCTTATCAAAGCCGATCTGGGTAGGGTCCAGTGTTTGGAGGTTCCCAATGTCTCTGTTAATGAGTTCCATAATGATGCACTCCATAGCCTCGCAGACCAAGCTAGTCAGGCTTATAGGGCGATAGTTCTCGGGTCTGTTGTGGTTCCACCTTTGTGAAGTAGAATAACAGTTGCTGTGTGCCACTCTATGGACACGCAGCCTGTGGAGAGGCTGAGTTTGAACAGTGTGTTTAGGTGAGGGGTTAGTTCATCTTTGAGCTCATGTAGGACACAGCCTGGGACACCATCTGGTCCCATTGATGCTGTGTTTTTGGTTTTGGAGAGGGCTGTTTTAACCTGAGTGTCTGTGATTTCAGGGGCACTACATTCTTCTGGTATGGTTATGGGCCCTGTTGGGGGTGAGAGGGGGGGTGAAATTTGCACTGAACCTGTCTGCCAGGATGTTGGCAATATCGGTTGGTTCAGTATATTTTGTGCCATTCTGCATTAACTCCAAGCAGATCTGGGAATTGCCACTTAGATTTTTGAAATAGCTAAAGAATGCCTTGTGGTTATCTTTGGAGTCCTTGGCAATTTTTCTTTTGAAGCTAGCCTTGGATGATTTTATGAGGGATCGTAGTTTCTTGCTGATACTGATCAGGGATGTCTTGCCCTCTTGGGATTTTACTCTTTTCTGTACTAGTTTCCTCCTTCTATTGTATAGCTTGTTTATGGCAGGGGTCCACCAGACTGGTTTCCTTTTCTTGGAGGAGTGAGTCTTGGTTTTGCTTGGGATAGCATGATCCATGCATTCTTGTAAGTGCCCATAGAGTGCATTAGTAAAGGATTTTGCAGCTTGGGCAGCATTATCCTTTTGCATGGGGGATTTGAAACGTTCCACCTTGGTCTTAAGTAACGTGAAATTTGCTTTTGAAAAGTTTTTCACGGTGGTTTCTTTGACTGGGGATGGGGCGGAATGAGGCTATCCACAGTGATTAGTTTCTGGTCAGATCTAACCAGTGAGGGGTTGACCTCCGGTGTGGAATACTGGTCACCCATGCTGGTGATGACCAGGTCCAATATGTTGTCACCTCTGGTGAGGGTGTTGACCAGTTGATCCAGGGCATTTGAGTTTATAAATTCTATGAAATGTTGGGCAAGGGAGTTAGTACTTGAGTAGTTCTCCCAGTTAATGTTTGAGTAACTGAAATCATCCAATATCAGGGTGCTTGGTAGGACCTTTCTGTTTCCCAGTGTTTCCAGAAATGTGTAATGGGGGTCCTAAGACATGGTGGGTGATCTGTAGCAAGCTACAATTTGAATTGCAGTTCTGCCCATTGTTAGTTGCACATGGATGATCTCTGAAGCATTGTGCTGAAACACTAACCTGGAGGTGTAGGTATCCTTGATGAATATGGATACGCCCCCGCCTTTGGTATTTCGGTCTGGGTTTTGTGGCGAAATGTATGGTATGAGTTGTAGCCTGGTAGTGCTGGGGTGCTCTCCGGAGCCTTAAACCAGGTTTCTGTTACTGCACATATATTGATTTTCTCCATACTGAGGAGTGCCTCGACTGCATGCATTTTGAGGTTTAGACTTCTGGCATTGAGTAGTATTACCCTCAGTTTTTTGTTACTTGTGCTATTTACAGCGGTGGGTTTGTCTTTTGAGCCTTGCCTACAAAAAGGCACTATGGGGGTGGCAAGAGCCTTGGCCAGTATTCAGAAGCCTAAGGGTGACAGGTGCAAGCCATCTCTAGCGAAGCAGCATGGCTTGTCGAGCATGTCATCCCAGGCTGGCAGACACTGGATCCCCTTTGAATGACACAGAAGCTTATCCAATTGTTGAAATTGATAAATTTTTCTTTATACCGTGGTATCATTCTTGGTGAGGGCAGGATGCTACTCAGGATCAGGGTCATACCAGCCTGGGCTACATGATCAGAGAGCTCTTCCATGTCTCTTCTCATGTAGTCCAGGGAGGTACGGCTCAGGTCATTCACATCAACATGGAAAATGACAGAGTCGTATTTGTACTTGTTCTGGAGTGACCTGAGTGCTTGTGTTATGTGCCGGATCCTTGCACCCAACAGGCAGCTAACAGTAACCTTCTTCTTGTTCAGCCTAGTGAGTGGGACGTCATTGTGCCTGACTATAGAGTCACCTATTACTAGTGTGTTGGGTATGTTATTTTGCCTTAAGGGCTGTGATTGCATAGCACACTGGTTTTGTGAAGTATGTGTTTCATGGTTTGTGTTGGGGGTGAAGGTTGCTTGGATGTCTGCCTTGGAGGTCTCTGTTGCTTTTGCAGATTTTTATTTAGAGCCTCTGATTATGTTGTTGTGTATTTATGTGTGTTTTTTGCCGGTGCTGGTTTAATGGGTCTATGTGAGACTGGTGATGTGATGCAAGTAATTCCCTTCTCCTCTTGACTGTCTGGTCAAGTCTTGGGTTGAGACAGCTTAGCCTCCAGTTTGGCTGTATAATTGCATTTCTTGCATGTATTAGTGTTTGGTGGTAGGAGGAGAGGGTTGTCTGTGTACATGAGGCAGTTGTAACATTGCCTCAAAATGCCCAGATTCACCAGTTGGACCGGAAAGTACACCTGAAACTGCCCTTTGGACATGCCTGGATAGGTACAGTGAGCTGTTTTACTGATTGGCTGGTAAGGTCGAATAGAAAGCCTTGTCCTTCTCTACAGTATAGGGGGGTTCTAGTGCTAAGGTTTATTAGTGCTTGCTATGAGTTCTGAGCAAGTACCGGGCTGAGAAGTGAATGGTTTGAGTGCTTAAGTTGAAAGTTTGTCTAGTTCCAAGGGAAAAATTGAAGAGTAGACTTTGTGGAGCCGGGAATAGTTATACCCTAGCTAACTGGCACTGCCCAGTGCACAAAACCGCGCTAATGCGGGTTTTATAGTAGGGAAATGAAAGAGATAGAAATTAGCACAAAAAGGCCAATAAACTACTAATTTCTGGGCTGAAACCACTCCTCCAGGGACAAATAGGCTCCTCAAAGCTCCGCTCTCTCACAGGTGAACAGAGAAACTTCCTTCTATCCAAGTAAGGTATGGGCAAACACAGAAACTTGTAACACAGCCCTGAATTCAGCACTAACCTGAAAACTGGACTATACTAGCTTAGAAAGGTGGGAAAACAAGTATTTTTTTTGTTTTTTGTTTTTTTTTTCAGAAAATAAAGCAGATACAATCAAAAAAAAATTTAAATGCACAGAAATGGCTATCACACTTGAGTGTGCAGCCTACAACAGTTAAACAGGTAATTTAAACACAAAAATTGCTTTGTTAAAGGGCAGGCAGTAAAATAAGTACAATATTTGCTGAAACAAGCTTTTTAAATCACAGAAACTCTAAAAAAAATTGGCGTTTTAGGCGGAATTAGCTAAAGCAGCAAGAAAATGCAGAAAAATGATAATCACTCCAAAGTCTCTCTTTTGTCTCTCTGCTGCTGTAGAACTCTGCAGGGCACCAGGCAGATGCTTGCTGAGCTGTAATGCAAATCACCATGCCTTTTTTATAAAAGGCCTTTCTTTGACTCTCTATGTGCCTAAAATGCATCACTCATCACTGCTAACTCCTTCTCAAGGCTAAAAGTGGAGGAACATTGCACACTGGATTTTCTCTGGTTCACTGCAGTTCCACTCATAGAATGATGCAGCTCTGATTTTTGAATCCTAAGTTTCCATTTTATTCAGACACATTACTTAGCATCTTTATATACATTGGTTATTGAAGTGCAGATATGCTGTACCAAAATGAAAATATTTCTGCTGGCAAAAATGGAAAAAAAATGGAGGCATAGTGTTTTTTTCCTATGCAAAATGGAAAGAAATTGAGATGTGAAAATGTGATTCTTGCAGGTTTTAAATATTAAAGTGTAAATAGGTATTTTACATGAACTTAGACAGCAAGCATAAATCAGGTGTCATTTGATGAAATTTTACTTCAGTATGTGAAACACCAGAGCCTTGCTAGCTGCATCCAATATCATCAGTCATAGCAGCACAGAGCAAAAGTGATCTTATTTCAGTCTCCTTCTGGGCTTCAAAAGTTACAGAGTGAATTCTAAGCAAGCAAGTAGATTCTGCTGTTATAAATTAGCATTTTGTTTTGACACCATGTGGTATATTTACTTCTGGTGAAATACAGTCCAGAATGGCCAGTAAATGAATAGGCTTAGTCATCCAGATGCATTCATTTTCAGTTCTTTTTAAGAGAGTAAGAGAGAGCTCTATTGTCTATGTTTTCTTCTGGCTCCAGCTTCTCCACTATCAAGGTGCAGTTGGTAGCTATTTCCTCCTTTCACATTGGCTTTCAGGACTCTTTTCTGGCTTCACATATGTAAAGCCTTTCTGAAAGTTACCTTCTATTTGCGGCATACCATAAAGGATTTTGCTCCTCCATGGGACTTAAACTTTGATTTGGACCCCTGTCCAAACCTCCATTTGAGCCAGCCTCATCTGCAGAATTAAAATTCTTATCTTGGAAAACAATCCTGTTAATAGCAGTCCCTTTGGCTAAGAGGATCTCAGAATTGCATGCCTTATTGTCTGTTCCTCCTTACATTGTATTGCATAAGGATAGGGTTACCCAGAGAACCAACCCTCCCTTTCTTCCAAAAGTGGCTTCTGAGACCAATTTATCATAGACATATATCTTCCAGTAATGTTCTGAGCTACCAAAACAAAGAAGAAAACATTTTACATAAATTGGATGTACACAGACACCTTCATTTCTACCTTCACAGGACAGTTCCCTTCAGAAACAATGACAACTGTTAGTATCATATCCTTCAGACAAAACAAAGTGGGCAAAAGGGTATTTGAGACTTGTTTGTCTAGATGGTTGCCTGATTGTATTTTTTTAATCTACCCTTCCCAAAATAAATCCTTGCCCAACAAATCCAAAGCTCATTCCACTAGAGCTGCGCCAACTTCTATAGTCTGTTTCAGCATTCTATCCTTGATTGAAATTGGTCAAGCTGTAACTTAGTTTTTGACTCATACCATTGTCAAACATTACAGTTGGACACATATGGCATATCGGATAAAGAAAAATAAATCTGATATGATATAATATCAGAATAAATACAAAGTAATCAACACAAAAATGCAGCTGCTAGGATATTTAACGACAAATACAAGACACACAGCTTTTTGCAAATTTCACAATACAAAGAACAATATCACAAAGGGGAAACGTGAAAAAGAAGAGGAATAGCAAGGTATAAATTAAACAAATAGAAAATGAAGAGACCATTTGCAAAGTGAGGAGTTTAGCCTGCAGATTCCAGAACAGGCAGTGTTCTAACATGATAGATCAGTGGGTCCCCAGATAAAGGAGCAGCAGGTGTAGCAAGATGTATCTGAACAAGATACGCTAAAGGGCTATGTTCTGTAGCCTTCTGTAAGAGACTTGCATGAAAATCTAGTTGAAGTTGCACAGCAAGGGAATAAGCAAGAAACAGTGGTAACTCCAACACAGTTAATATTGTGGTGTAATGGGCCAATGCGTCCCCATACAGAGAAGCAACAAATGAAGAAGGCTGCTTCTGAAGGGGATATCTAACAAGATGATTTTCTAGAACGTTTTGTAGAGGACTTGTAGGAGACAGAGTGCAAGGAAGAGTCTCTCAGTCCAGAAAATAACTATCTGAGGGAAGACATGCTTGATTTAGTACTGATGATAGAAAAATAGATAGATAGATAGATAGATAGATAGATAGATAGATAGATAGATAGATAGATAGATAGATGAAATGTTAGAAGACTGTCAAAAGAGATGAACACAGCAATCAAGACTATTGAGAAATCCATGTCATATAACAGAAACAAACAGGAAATACTACTAAACTAATAATGGATGAAGTGTTACCATAATGGTATCCCATACCAGTATACCTGGTGGTATCCCCAGTGCTGCCAGTAATTCTGTGTTTATGTATTCATCAATGAGAAATAGCTATGTACATAACATTTACAGACTGATATCAAGGCATAAATGCAATATTGCAGTCACTAATATCAGTTTTCCAACATTGTTTTAAGTGTTTCTGTTCAATGGTGGACAGTTTCAGAATGAGAAAGAAAATGTGAGACAACATGCCACCCTCAGTGACATACGAGATTACACTGAGTACAGTGGAATGGACTCCTCATGTCAAACACACTTTGTGCCATGAAAACATATTGAAATGTAACTGACATTCTTTGCATTTTGTCAGGATTGTGATGATGTCAGATAGTATCATCATAGTTAGCTGGAGTTTTGTAAATAATTATATGCCATTTGTATATTAAACTGATCTGTACAGGTGTCTGTGTCAGAAATGTATTTGTAAAGTTCCTTGTGTTAAAAAAAAATGTACTAACAGTGGGTCCTGCTGGGCAGAAAAGAAATACATCTGTATGGCCAGCTGTACTCTAACTGTTGAAATTAATATATTGTAATAGAGGATACTGAAAGAGAAGAGATTAATCTCAGTCCAACCAACTTTGAAAAATAGTCTGAAGTTAAATTACTTAGTTTAAGCCATAAGATTGTATCTCACAGATCTGATTGCATCCAGAGATGAAATGTCTCTGAGAAGCCTGGCTTAGTAGCTATGTAGGAACAGTGGAAGTGTTAAACTTGTTTTATAGCTTCCAGGTACTGTGACACATCTTAGCAAAGCTCTGTATGTGTGTATGATGACACATATGTGCAAGATTCTGGCTCAGCTTCTAGTAAAGGGGGTAGTGTGGGAACCAGAAGTCAGATGACCAGATGTATGTGATATAATTCTGTAATCCAGCACTTAAATGATGTTTTAATACTAGATGAGACAGAAGTCACAGGGCAGTCTGTTTTTGAAACATGACAAGAAGGACCACTTACCTACATCATTTTGCCATGCTCTATTATGTGAGCTAGGGAACAATTATTTAATCAGTCAGGAAAATATGGTGACATTAGTTAAAAATTGCTTTTCTGTATCTGTGTGAACCTTTCCATCTGTGTTATTTTTATTTCCTGTGAGTGAAACTATGGTGTCTATTGTAAATATATATTCATTATTTTCATGTTCTTTTATTATTATGTATATTTAAACTTTTCATTGTGGCTGGTATTTTAGAGAATATTTCAACATTTGAGAGTACTTATATTTATTTGGTGACACTGTGGCCACTCCTGAAAGTCTTGCTGTTTGGTCAACATTACCATTGGTATTAGTATTAATTTCTCATAGTATAATTGGATACCCTGCTAACAGCCTTACAGTAACTGGCTGGTGGTAGTGAATCTACCTTATAGACTGGGCAGATGGGACATAGCTGGTCAATCTGTGTCAGCCTTTCCCAGTTGTGCATGAAAATCAAATTTCAAAGAGTGTATGTGTCAGCTACTTGGAACAGGGATGTAGAACTTCTTAGAGGTCAGTGGGGATTCTTATTTGGGGCCTGGAGAGAGAGTCCAACCCCAGAATTGGAGTGAGTTGCCTCTGTGTTCTTAAGAGAAACTGTGCTTGGTGCAGAGAGCTGCATCTGAAAATATTGTGTGTGTCTATTTCTCTCAAAGTGAACATTCCTCACCAGTGTCCATGGTGAGGATTGACACTCCTTGATCACTATCCCAGAGAAGGGACCTCACAAAGATCACTTACAGATGAACACTCACGCCAAGCTCAGTTGCCTGACTGATGACAAAGTCAAAGCACATGCATAGGAATTTCTTTGTTTTTGACATTTTTGGATAGGTACATTATGACTGATTTTTGACAATTAATTTAACAATGTTGTGTGACCATCTGGACCAAATCAGGTGTATAATACACGCATATAGATAGAAGTGCAGACTTATGTATGGGACTTTATTTTTTGTGGGACAAGAGCTTTTTTCACATTTTTGTGAGAGAGGAAAGTTGGGAAGATAGGGATTTCAGAGGTGGGTGTATAGGGTAGTTTACATAGCAGGGGCAATCAAACAGGGCTGACATGATAGTAAGGGCTGGTGATAGACACGAGATAGGAGAATAAGATGATGGAGGAAAGGAATGGGTGTTCAGAGGCACATCTCCTTCCAGCATGAGCATGGTTGGAAATTAATACTCACTCCTGAAAGTGCTACTACTGTCTCTTGTCTCAGAAATGTCAAGCAGTGCTGGATGGGGCAGTGATTTAGCAATGTGCTGTAGGGTTTTTTCCAGGCAGCAGATTTAGACACCAAGGCTCCTGTCCATGATCTCCTCCACCAGCCTTGCCAGCTCTTGCTGAGTGAAAAAAAATTGTCACTTGCACTGGCAGTACTGCACTGGCCTCTGGGGCAGAAGTACCTGAAGCAGGTGGCACAGCTAGTACAACAGGTGTGGAGGCAACCATGGCAGATTGTGACACAGAACTGGGTGCTTCTGCTATGGTGGTGGCACAGCCACTGGCACCTGTAGATGGACAGCAGTCCAAGCCACTGTGGTCAGTCTAACTCTCTGTGCTAGTGGTCGAGATGGAAAAGTAATGGATGTTACATTCAAAAATTCAGAGAAAAAAATAAAAATTATAGTGTGAAAGAGGGTAGGAGACAGACATAACAAAAATGTATTATAAATATTTGTTAGCAGTGAAGTTCACAGTCATTCAACATTCAACAAATTAGGATTAATTACATCCAGATAGAAATGTGTTTGCCCAATAATTATTGTTATACTACTGCAAAAATGTAGTTGATTGTCAAATGTAACAAACATTCCACAGAGACTGCACATTTTAGAAAATAGTTGTACAAATAGAATTGTTTTACATTGTAATTGTCCAGATGACACGATCTTATAAATTCTGAGTACACCTATTCAATATATGCACTATAAAATTCATATTAAGTAAATTTGCTGTTTGGTGGAATGAAATCCACAACCAACAGACATTACCTGGTATTAGCTAGTTCATAGCCACAATACATAAACTACTGTTGCCCTGATCTCTACAAACTTTATTACCTATTGATACAACAAATTTTAGGTTGACACTGCACTCAATAATACCTGATGCCATACTTACCCCATGCCTCCTTGAGGTGTTCTATTCTTTCCTGATGCCCCCCCCCCATTTTCTTCAATCTCTGCAGGGGCTACAGTTAAGGAAAGTGAGTTATGAATATATATTTATTGGCATGAAATGGTAGTGGTTTCCATAGGTGTAGGATTATGTACTTACAGCACAGAGGTGGTTTCTCCACCAAATAATTTGCCCTCCATCAGGATGGAGGCAAACTCTGCAGCATTTGAGGTCACTGTTGACATTGTTCTCCCTGTGTGAGATGTCAGTAGCATGGGTGACAGCCTTGGACAAACTATTCCATGCCTTAGCCTTATACTGAGACCCAGTATAAACCCCCCCCCCCCACTAACCTGCACTGTAGTTTTTCACAAGGTGATGTATTAAAATCTTAGCCTCCATCTCGCATTCCCTCTGCATTCTGAATGAAGTACTTTCCTCATCTTCACCAGCCATATCTCTCCTTAGAAAAATGGTAGGGAATTGCTGCCAAAACTAGATCTCACATGCTCCATCCAATGCACAAAGAGGAAGACCACAACAGAGAACTGAAGTTGTGCAAAGGATGGCAGAAAAAGAGAACATAGGTACTGTATTTGGGATGTCTCCAATTTGAATTTTAATTGTAAAACATGGCAGTACTATTTCACCATGTGTGCTGATGTGTATATATGCTCCAGAGTGACTCAACCTCATACTGGTGAATGGTAATACATCATCTAGTTCAAATGGCATTTTTTCATTTCTTGTTAAGTGCACACAGATGGGTTATACAATTCATGAGATTAATAGTCTTACACACAAATGTGTATTTTCCATTATAAATTTTGATGTGTCTATGTATTGTCTTTATGTAATTCTTTAACAGGATTACAGATAGTATCGTTTAGACAGAAAAAAAGTTTTGTAATGGATTATGTACAGCACATCAAAATCAGATCCCTGAAAGTAAAATACATCACCTTTTGAACTATGCATTAATTAGTAATGCCAGAGAAGAACCGGGATTACTTGTATGTGAGGTAAGGGCTAGAAAAGTGTGGATAACTGGAAAAGAAGCCATATTACATATGCTACAGCATTATGGGGATTTAAAGCAATACAGCATATTTTCTAATACTGTACATCTGGCCTCATGCATATTACCTATTTATATGTTTTGCTGCATGCCTATAATGTGATTGAGTTTTACATAAAAGCAGTACCCATTGCATGGAGGAACATATTTTGCCAACAGTACTATAGTTAACGCAATGTTGGGGGATTTTAAACCTTGCATAATCCACTCATATGAGAAGAATGCTGTCAAGGTATGCCACCATAGCAGTGAGAGGAGATGTGTACCAACATATACATTACAATGTACTACAGCTACAGACTGACATAATACTTTTAAAATAAAGACAACGTCATCAGTTTCAAACACTGCACATATTGCAATAAATACCAAAACCATAGTCAGATGTGCAACAGATGTCAATGTATTTGTGTATACACAGGAATTTTCTCAGTTTTTATCACAGAACAAGAACTAGTATTTTCCTATGGTCATTACTGACTACAGCAGTGATGGCGAACCTGTGACACGTGTGTCAAAGGAAACACGTCATAATATTTTCAGTGACACACTGACTTTCTAAAAAAGTTAAAGAAAACCTGTACATTTTTTGTTGCTGTTGTTATCCAGACTGTTTGGAAATAAAGTAGTTTGTGCAGAAGTTCGAAGTTTTAGATGTAAACCTGGAAACCTGGAATTCAACGTTGTCGTTGTCTCCACCTATCTTCAAACTGACTGGTTATCTGAGCTTGCTTGGGAGGGTGGCCTAATGGTTAAGGTGTTTGCCTTGGAAACACAAGGTACAGGGTTTGAATCTCACAAGGTATAATTGGCTGGGCTTAAAATGGCTTGCAAGGGCAGTTGCCTAGTACTAATCTATGGGTTAGGAGGGTGGCCTGATGGTTAAGGCATTTGCCTTGCAAACACAGGGTGCAGGGTTGGAGTCTCGCACAGGATAATTGGCTAGGCTTGAAATGGCTCGCAAGAACAGTTAGCCTAGTACTGAACTATGAACTATGAACTATGAACCAATCAGCACAAGATTCAGCAGAGAGAAGGAAAATGAAGCCTGTCTAGTCCACCCACACTTCAGACTTCACGATAATATTGGCAGCATTACCTCTCCACAGTGTCAGGAAGGAAAACGGTAAGGTAAGTTGTTATTTATTTAAAATGCAAGCAGCATTAAAACAACTTTAAAAAAACTGAAAAAAAAAAACAAATTAGTTTAAATGAGCACAAAAACAGGCAGTCGGCTGAATAGACCATCTTCAGTAACACTGCGCACTTTATAGTTGATTTTCGCCACACGTTACACAACTAAACAAGAAATATATATTTAAGATAGGCGCTTTCATCCTAAAATTTTAGAACTTCATCAGATCAACCAAAATAACAAATAGCATGATGGTGGCAAGTATGGAATGAGCACAAGCATAGCAGGAGGGGGACAGTGTAGGTATGGAATGGGCAGCAGTATAACAAGAGGATGAGCGATGGGTTTGAAATAGTAGCATAGCAAGAGAGGATAGGGAAGGGAGTAGGTAGGTATAGAATGGATAAATTCATAGCATGAGAGGGTAGGTATGGAATGGACACAATCATAACAAGGGGATGGGGTATGTTGGAATGGACCCAAGCATAGTGGGGGGGATGGGTAGGTATGGAATGGACAGCAGTATAACATGAGGGGGAGGAGATAATATTCTATCAGAGAAAGAAAAGAAAAGACAAAATGATTAGGATGGTACCAGCACTACCTAAGACTTGTAAATAATTGTTTCTCTTTTGTTGAGCAGGGGGAAGGGGGTGACATACCAGCAGAGTCAAGTTATGGCATTTTCCAACTTTTTGACACGCTGAGCCCAAAAGCTTTGCTATTACTGGACTAGAGGCACTGCTCTATGCTAAATGTTGCACAATGAATGAACACAAGAATCTCATTTTTAGTTTATAAGACTTCTATGTTGCATGTATGTGATGTTATTGTGTTTTAAATAACATAATTATCTTAAGGGAAGAAAACTATAGAGGAAAGTGACATAGATGCAGCATGTCAAGGGATATGGAACCATGCATACTCTGAATATATTAAAACAAGAAAAGTATTAGCCAGATATTCCACTGAAGGTATGTCAGCACATTTGCAAGGCTATATTTGGTGGTGTCTTTTACGTATTCAAATATATATTTACTTACAGGTCTGTGTTTTTGTGTTTATTTATTTATTATTTATTTATTGATATTTGATTACCAGGAAAGTCAGACTGAGCAAGAGCCCATTTTCAGCAGAGGCCCAGAGAGAAAAGCTTCAAGGTATTACAGAACATTTTAAGAATAATAATTTAAGTTCAAGTTTTGATTTTTTTCTGATTCCTGAAGGTTACTAAGGATGGAAGCACCATAAAGAATTGTTGAAAGAAACCAGTGGCAAGTGTAATTTTAGTTGTGTCATTGAAAAAGATTTTAGCTCTATAAAGCATCCCTAGTTTTTGATGAATTTTTCTTATGCAATTTTGTAGATGCAGGTCAAATTTGCTATGAGAAGTGACTTCAGTGGTTGTATTATCAAGACAATTTTGTTTTTTCATGGCAGGGGGATTTGGGGGATAAAAGTAGGAGTTTTTTTTTTTTTTTTTTTAGGGTTGAGCATGAGTTATATGTTACAAACCCATGTCTAAGTTGCTGTTAAACCTTCATGAATATTTTTTATTTTGCCAGTGTGCCATGTAGTCAGATGTGTAAATGATTGTAGAGTCATCTTTGGAGTCATCTGCGTACTGTATTAGGGAGGCCTGTTATGTTGTTGTGTGGAAGGTATTGGAAAGAATGTTAAAGAGAAGATGACCAAAGAAACAGCATTGTGGTATACCAGTGGAGATTGGGAGGTATGGAGTGAAGGTGAAGTGCCATTTTACTGACTGATACATATTGTATAGGTAGCTTTTGAACCATAGAAAGGTGGGCTGAGGCAGACCTAATGAGGACATTTGAAGTAGAAGTTTGCTGTGGTGAACTGTGTCAAAGGCTTTAGGCAGGTTTAGAAAGAAGGAGGAGATTAGTTTGCCATTATCTCTAGTTTTATTGATAGTATCTATAGAGGTTAGAAGTGCAGTGTTAGTACCATGGGGAGGACAGAAGCCATGTTGTGGGGGAATAGAAGTTCTTCCTACAACAGCTAGTTTAGCGATTGCTTTTGAAAACATTTTTCAAGTATTTTTTTTTTTTGGGGTGGGGGGGATCGACTGCTCTACGTCTAAATTTAATAATTTTTGTTGAATTTCTTCCTTTGTGCAGGGAGATAATATGTGACTTTTTCCAGAGAGAAGGAATGTGGGATTTCTGGATTGACCTATTTATAAGGATTAAGAAGACAGGGTAGGCAAAGCTATCAGATGCTATTTTATGGTATCCACATGGAAGGTCATCAGCTGAAGTACAGCATGGTTTCAGTTTGTTTCTGTAGTTTTATATAGGATGCGGGCACAGGTTTAAAGGTGAAAATGGATGTGGTGATACATGGCTGCTGGGCAACGTTGAGATGGCATATATAGTATCTATGAAGTAAGAGTCGAATTGTATTGTGGCTTTGAGTGATGAGACATTGAGAGAGGGGTTAGGGTAGAATCTATGGCTGAGATGCAAGATTTCTTTAATGCCTGTCCAGATTTTTTAGGATTGTGTTTACTATTATTCTGAAAATTATTATAGTATAGTTTTTTAACTTCATTAATTTGTTTTTTAGTACAATTGCAAAGCAATCTGAAATTTTCAAGTTATTGTGTTCTTTTATATTTTGCCATTCTTTCCATGCTTTTTCTCTGTACTGCATTAGCATTTGACTCTTTCTGGAGAGCCAAATTACATTATTTGTCTTTAGTCTCTTCCTTCTAGGTGGTGCAAGGCTATTCAGTATATTCAGGAAAGTTGTATTGAATTCATTTACAGCATCATCTATTCCATCCCCATCCATGGATGGATGGATGAGGATGAAGGCTAGCAATGAGCATTTCTGGGTTAAACTTGGAAAGGTTGCATGTTGTTTTATAAACATGCTGTTTAAGTGGATGTGTGAGATATCTGTTTTTTGAATTCCTCCAAGTTTTTTGGGTTTCTAATACCATGATGAGAATGGACCCCATTCCTAGGTCAAAGTGTGACTAAAGTTCATGAAATTAGTTTTGTTTCACTCTTTGATGTTAGCCAGAAATGCTCTTCACAGCACCTGCATTGTGCCCAATAATGACTCCTGCAATTCATAAGGAGTTAGATGTATCTGTAACATTTCTAAGTGTGATTGTAAATTCTTTTTTATAAGACTTATTACTCCTACTATTATTGGAACTGCGTGAGTGTCCTTCTTCCACATTGCCCTAATTTCTGTCTGCAAATCCTGGTACTTTATGACTTTGTGTCTCTCTGTACATAAGACACTGTAGTCACTGGGCATAACAATTTCAATGATCAATGCAACTTTTGCCTTCTTTTCATGGACTACTATATCTGGTTTTCTCGCATCTTTGCATCTATTTTTCGAACTGTTAGTAATGGGTGATCCCATGTGATATAAACTTCATCATTTTCCATTGTTTTTCAGCTACTTCAGCGTTGCTCGTCCACTCAGGATGAAATAGACGAGCCTTCGTGGGTTCTGTTCAATCAGCTTTATTATGTACAAACACATCAGGATTGAGGCTTAATAACTTTAACTTAGATAAACTTATAAACAAACTAGGTATTACACTCATACATGCTTATTCTCTGGCTGCATTCTCAACATGGCGCCGAAGCTAGCAAGTGCTTGCTATTTATATGCATGTTCAGTCCTTGGAAATATTCTTAAAGGTACAACACAGCTCTCTATTCTACATTCAGTATTATAATGTTTACACAATCTCCAATGCAACAGTCTTGCCACATTATTATGCAATTCGGTATAGAATCCTTCTGCCATTAATGTATCACAACCAATGGCAAGATGTGTGACTGTTTCTGTTTTACAAAACCTACATTTGTCTGCTTCTCCCATATGGTCAATGGAGTTTGTAAACCAGTGTGTATGTAGTCCACTATCTTGGGCCACCAATATTAACCTATTGTCTTTTGGTTTAAATTTGCCTCTCCTTAACCATTCCTGCATTCGATCCTGATCAGCATGAGGTTGTTCCAAGAGTTTTCTGTTCCTGTAGCTATATTTATGCATTTTCCACAATTCTTGCCTTCTCATCTGATTCTTCACCTTATATTATTTCTTTTGCTTTCTGGCACATTTAGTTGCTACCCGATTTTTATCTTCTTTTGGTTTGATTTCCATTCCCGCTTGACATCGATATAATTCTGCTAAACTAAGTAGGGAAGTCATCTTAGACTTATTCTTCTCATGTTTTAAAATTTTCACTATGTTTTGATGTTATGAAGTCAGCCAATATGTATGCAGTCCTATAACTGCAGATCTATACATGTAATCAGTTTCAATGAGACCCATACCTCCTTCTGAATGGGGAATATGTAGTCTTGGCATACATTGATTTTTATATTCATAAATCATTTGATAAGCATGATGTATCCTTCTGTTTTCCTGTCCAACTGATCCAACACCTTTTGGGGCCAGTCACTCACTCCAAAACTGTAAGTTAGGACAGGAAGAGCAAATTGGTTTATAGCTTGGACTTTGTTCCTAGATGTCATTGCTGTTTTCAGTATTAATTTTAGCCTTCTAAAATGTTTATTACTAAGTTTTGTTTACATTTGTTTATGTTTTATTGTTGATCTTTATCAGTTCCCAAATATTTATACACTCCCTCTTGCTCAAATTCTTTTATATCACATTCCTGTCCCAGGCTGTTGTATTCTTGATGCTTCAGCTTTCCTGCTTTAAAGGTTGCCTTTGCACATTTATCAAGACCAAATGACATTCCTGTTTCATCTAAAGTTTTGACCACTTGCAGTTGTGCTTTCAGTTCCTCATCTGATGAACTATACAATTTTAAATTGTCCATAAAAAGATGAGAAATCTTTCCACTTTGTTGTTTTCTGGGAGCCAAATTGTAGCCATGACCTAATCTGTTAAGTAGACAGCTTTATGGGTTAAGGGCAAGACAAAAGAACAGTGGTGTCAGAAAGTCACCCTGGAAAATCCCACTTTGAATTTTTATCCCTGGAATAATATTTTTTCCTTCATCATGGCTTAACTGCAAAGTGGTCTGCCACTGTTTCGTGGTGGCTGCAATGTAATCAATCAGTGTAGGGTGTATCTTATATATATTCTAAGTACACTTTTATCCATGAATGTGGAATACTGTCAGATGCTTTTTTGTAGTCTATCCATGCCATACTTAGATTCTTCCCCTTTTTACAATTCTCCATTATGACTTTATTTAAAAACAAATGATCCTTTGTTCCCTATGACTTTCTTTTGTTACCCTTTTGTTCTACTGCCATAAATAAGTTTTCTTCAAAATGACTAAACTCTGTCAGCATCAATTCCAGTGTATAGTTTATCCACCCTCCACCCCTTTTTGCCATTTTGCGCATGGGGTCGGGGTGTCACCTCAACAGTGACAATCATCTTGAGCCAAGGTTTACACCATCATGTGGCTAGCCCTGCCATGGTAGTTCATTCATACCCCTCACACACACACACACACACACACACACACAGCCAATTTAGAGTGTCCAATCTACCTACTGCATGTCTTTGGAATGTGGGAGGAAACCGGATCACGCAGAGGAAACCCATGTGACTGGAGGAAGGACATGCAGACTTCTAACAGAAGGCACCTCAGCCAAGAATCGAACCAGAGAACTTCTTGTTGTGAGACTATAACTATAACTATAACCGCTGCACCACAGTCGCCGGAAGGCAAGTTATTGGTCTATAGTTTTTAGGATAGCTTGCAGCTTCACTCTTAAGTAGGAGTATTGTTTTTCCTGTTGTTAACCAGGTTGGTGTCTGTTCATGATGTGCATATAAATAGTAGTTATTACTCCTAGCTAAATCTCCATGTTAGATATGTTAATACTTTTAGTCAGATGTTAGGTACTGTATCTGGGCCTAGGGTTTTCCAATTAGAGGCTTTTCTTAAGTTTGTTTCAATCTCTCTGGGAGTTATTGTCCCATTTCATATCCTGTATCTTTCTTTTACTTCTTCTATCTATTTAGCATCTTTGTTACGTTCCACAGGATCTTCTTAGATATTCATCCAAAATATATCTATTTCTTCTTTTTTTGTTGGTGTTTCAATTTCATTTGCCTTGTTTCCTAATTCTCTATAAAACATTCTGGGGTCATCAATAAATTGCTTATTTTGTACTTTTCCTTTATATTTATCTGTATTTCTTCAATTTTATTCTGCTGTGCTGATATTTTTAGTTTATTGTTTGTGATAGTGCACGATAGATCCTGATCTGTTCTGATACTGCACATTGCTTTTATCACATCTATCTTTCTGAGTATTTTTTTGCTGATCTGTTCCCTCTTCTATACTCTTCTAACAGTTACACTTCTTATCTTAATTGCTTTATAGTTTTCTCTATTCGATGTTTCCATGATGGCATTTGATTTCTCCTCTTCCTTTCCCTTACTGCCGTGTGTTTTTGTGGTAAGACTTTATCTGTAATTCATTTAGCTATACAGTAATATATGGTATTTACTTATGTTACATCTCATGAATTTCTATGAACAGTCCTAATTACTGTGTTCATTTGTTTTATCAGTCTTCCAACTTTTGGGGTTTTGTTGACTTTCTGAAGTCTATGTCATTCATTGATCTTAATATATCTGTCCATCTCTATTAATTCAAGGAACTATTTTCTTAAATCACTTACTTCTAAACTGAGGGCACATTTTTTGTTTTGCATTCCCCGTGGGCATTATACAGAAAGTTCCAGAGCATCTCCCTGTGCTGCATTCTCTTCAGTTTCATCCTGTGTCATCTGTTACTCTTTCATATGGGAACGCACTGGAGTATCACTCCACAGCTCTGACTGCATCAGAGTTGCCCCAGTTTCCTGTTCCCTTCCTTGCTGTGCAACTCCAACTGAACTTTTGTACTGGTTTCCTAAAGAAGGCTCCAAAGTATTTTCATATGGCAACTGATCAGATGTTTCCAGCTCCACTGGTTTCTCCTTAATTTGGGGATCCATGGCTCTATCCTGCTGTCATGTTATCAGAGTTAGATTTACTACACTGAATCCTTCACTTCACAGGTACTCCATAACCTCAGTTTCTATTTCTTTAACTTCTCCATTACTAATGCTCTTTTCTGCTTTTCCTCTTTGTTTTATTTTTTGTATTGCAAAATTTCCCATAGTCAGATGGCCTTGCCTGTATTTATCTTCAAATATCTTTGGTGCTGCTCTTTTTGCATTGATTAGTTTTACTTTCTCCTTTGCATAAATATTGTACCATATTAAATCTCTTTTACTTTCCCATGTCCATATTTCTTCTTCATATGTCTCCTGTTCCTCCTGTTTTTCCTTACTTGGGGGACTCGTTATTCCATCATTCTGTGGTATAACCTGGGTTACACTTTCAATACTAAATCCTTCACTCTGCAGGTATTCCATAACCACAGCTTCTATTTTCTTTAACTTCTACTTTACAAATCTTCTGTTCAACATTCCTTCTTTGTGATCTTATTTTTTGTATTGTGAAATTTTCCATATCTGGATGCTTCTGCCTGTGTTTCTCTTCGAATATCTTTGGGGCTATGTTTTTTTTAGTGATTAATTTGGCTTTCTCCTTTGCATAAATATTGCACCATATCAGATCTCTCTTTCTTTCCCATGTCCACATTTCTTTTTTATACCTTTCAAAAATCTCTAGATTTTGTACTTTATATTTTCATACTTCCTCAGTCACTTCTTTTTCAAAATAGCCAAGGTTTTTTGATCTATATAATGTTTTTCATAAATCCGTTGTAATAATGAACACAGATTTTTATTTTATTTGAAGCTTTTAACAATTTTTCATGTGCAGGTATTTTTTTCCCTCTAATTTCTGTCATAATCTTTTTGTACATCTGTCTGTAAATTCTGGATTTCTTGCATAATAGTAACAATACATATTTTATTTCTTAACCTCAATAGTCCTCTCTATCATCTTTATGCTGTTTTTTGGCCTATCAGTTTTTGTGATTTTTGTGGACTACAACAGGGGGACCATCCTCCTCCTGGGCCCGGTCTAGCTTCATTGTAGGAATATTTCTGTGTCTTGAGGATTCTACACTGTCATTTTTTTCTAATCCTGACACCAATGTGCCTACCAGGATTAAACACTTTTGTATCCTGGGTCATGTGCACCCAACTATCTTTTTTTATTTTTTTCTACATATGCCCATGGTATATGCTATATAAAATACAGTCTATATATCAGTGTTGTCTTGATGAGATTTTGTGAAAAACAGGGTCCACCTCGTGAAGGTACTCACTAAGACTTGAGGATGAATTCAATTATAGCAATGCTACTCTCATTTACCTGCTGTTTTACCATCTCTCCATTCCATGTTGTTTTATAAACATGCTGTTTAAGGGGATATGTGAAATGTCTGGTTGTACAGAGTGGGAGATGATCAATGAAACAGTCAGGCATTGTACCTGAGGAAGTGTATTTGCTACAGTCCAATACTAGGATCCAGTCTAATAGGGAATTTGATATTTTGCTATAATGTGTGGGGTTATTAATTAGTTGTGTGAACTCAAATAAGTTCAATCTAGATGTAGGAGATTTAGAGTTTATGTCCAACCAACTGACATTCACATCACCTAGTAGTATTTTTTCTTGTGGAACTGATATAGATATCAAATATAGGCATCTTAAATTATAGATGTATTGTTGACATGAGGGATTTAAAGGACAGCAATACATATTTGTTTATAGTTATTTATTTTCAGGAAAGTAATGAGAAGCTCTGCTGAACTGAATTTTGATATTGGTTTGTTGTGGGGGAATGTGATAGTTGTGGAATTGTTAAAGCAATATCATTACCTTTCCTCTTTATACAGTCATAATGAATGATATTATAGCTCAGATTTATAATTTTTGAGTAATTTATGCTAGGTTTAAGCCAAATTTCAGTTGCAGAGAGAATATCAGTGTTATGTTGGGTAATCCAGACATGTAGTTCAACAATTTTAATTCTTATGCTTCTAACATTTTATGACAGCAAAAGTTAGATTACTGCAGTTGGGGATCGATCATTGTTGGGTTAGAGTAGTAGTGGAAGAGAACTGTTTTGATACTCATTTTGATAGGAGGGGCCAGGATTAGAGTGAATGTCTCCTGGAAGGATTTGCGTATATTGGGTAATCACTGATACTTGCATTTTGGAGAGCATTTTTCCACCTAATTTTGCTGTGATTTGAGTTGAAATGGAGTCAGTCAGTCTATATTTGGAGTAAAGGTGAGAGGCATCATTAAATTAGTTTGTTGTGATGCATGGACTGTTTAGGGAGGAAGTAAGAGTAGGTGACTGGGTCAGAGTTGGAGTTATGTTGAGAGCTTTTATAGAGTCATGATAAGATGAAGGAATAGAGGCTAAGCTGAGTAACAGGATGATTAAGTAAAGAGATTTGTATGTTATAGTTAGCAAGTAGTGGGGTAGTAGTTGTCATGAATGAAAAAGAAGTTGCAGGATAGAAGGATATTTAGTGGAGGGAGAAAGAAGTATTTTCTGTGAAGGAAGATAGTTAGGTTGCCCTAGTATCTTCTCTGGAAGGCAAGGAAAATGGGGTTTAAAAGGTTAGAGTTTGAGAATGCAGTAAAATAGGAAGAAGTGAAAGTTTATTTGGGAAAAGTAGAAAATACAATGTAGAACTGATAGGTTCTGTTAGGGAGGATGTGGCTACGAATGTATATAGAGCAAAGAAGTATGGAGGGAGAAAGGAAGTTGAGAAAGGTGCTAAAGTGGGAATTAGGTAAAAAGAAACAAGAGTATTTACATGATAGTAGTGAGGTTGTTTGGGAGTCAACACGTGGAATGTGTATGTAGGAAGTATAATCCACCCTCAGTTCAAATTATGAGAGAGTGTAATCAGTTTATAGCCAATACAAAGCAGTTAGCAGAGAGGTACAAAATAGAACAGGACTTTCTTTCATTTTCTGAATGCAGAAACCTGTCAGCTAGGAAGACTAAGTTACTGGCATATACAGTGTAATCTGTTGGTCAAGAGAAATGACAGTGGCCAACTTAGTAAGTGGTCCTTACAGATCAAGGACAACTCTATCAGGGAGGATGTTAAAACTAATTTCCAGCACAGGCAGGCATGTATTTTACTAGATGAAGTTAAGGTTCTACAAGTTAAATATGCTTACACTGTAAAAATACAACATTCTCAGTGAAAATGCTTGGGCGTTAGCCCTTGTGGCAGAGCTTCAGCAGTATCTGGGCCAAATATAGAGACCACTGGCTCTGAAAGGAAAGAAAAGAGAAAAAATCTACTAAACTGTCATATTATATTGCAGCAATAAAGCTAATAATTATTATAAAAGGAGATGGAGGAAGGACCACAGTTAGAGCAAGAGAATAAGGGGAAAGTATAGCAATAAAAATGGTAAAAAAGTTTATGAACATAAGCTGAAAGTAGGTTAGCAGGAGATATACTGATAGAGAGCTACAGTAATACAGTGTATATAAAGAGATTTATAGAACAAGTTATCATAACAGAGCACTAAATTGATAAGGATAATATAAAACCATCACTTAATGACATTCCTGGGTTTAAGCAGTGTAAGTGTTGTATATACATATACATATATGCATGTGCATGTGTGAGTGTATGTATATCAAATCACCAGAAACTGACATTACATACTCATTAAAGGGCACTGGTTGAACATACATACAGCTAATATGATTTGAATGAAATGGATGTCAGACAAAACTGCTCTTCTCAGCACCTACAATGTGCCCAGTAATGACTCCTTCTGGAATTCGTATGGAGTTACATGTATTGGTAGCATATCTAAATATAATTGTAGACTCCTTTTTATAAGACCTGTTGCCCCTACTACTACTGGAACTATCTGGGTATCTTCCTTCCATATTGCTTTTGTTTCTGCTTGACTTATTATGACTTTGTGTCTCTTTGTATGCAGGACACTGTAGTCACTGGGTGTGGTGTTTTCAATGATCAATGCTACTTTTGAATTCTATTCTTGGACCACTCCATCCAGTTTTCTAGCATCTGTCTTTTGAACTGTTGGAATTGGATGATCCCATGTGATGTTTCTCATTTTCTATGATGCTTTGTGGCCCATGTTTCCAGTGTTTTGCAGTTACTTCAGTACCATAATGTTTGCACAATTCCCAGTGCAACAGTCTCGCCACATTATTATACCTTTCAGTATACAGTCCTTCTGCCATTAGTATGTCACAACCAGCAATGAGGTGTGCGACTGTTTCCAATTCTGTATTACAAAACCTACATTTGTCTGTTTCTCCCACATGTTCAATGGACTTTGTAAACCAATGTGTATGTAGTCCACTATCGTGTGCCACCAATATTAACCTTTCATCTGTTGATTTGAATTTGCCATCTCCTTAACCATTCCTGCATTCGTTCCTGATCAACATGAGGTTCTTCCAGAAGTTTTCTATACTTTGCGACTATATTTATGCTTTTTCCACATTTCTTGCCTTCTAATCTGGTCCTTCACCTTATATTCTTTTTTTTTTTTTTTGGCACATTCAGTTGCTGCCTGGTTTTTATCCACTTGTGGTTTGATTTTCATTCCTGCTTGACCCCGATATGCTTCTGCTAGCCTAAGCAGGGAAGTCATCTTAGATTTATTCTCCTCATGTTTCAAAACTTTCACTACATTTAGGACTAGTGAGGTCAGCAGCAAGGGGGTGCACTTGCACCCCCCTGGAATCGACTAGCTGGTAATGGTAGATTAATCTTATTTTAATTTAAAAAAAATATTTTTTTTTTTAGGGCGTTCTCCTTTAAGAACGCCCTTAGTCACACAGACGCTTTTGCATCTGTGCGACTTGATGTTTCGTCTTCATTTTCCGCGCCAAATTGAAGTTTGAATTAAAAAAGAAGACGTTTGGACTGGATTTCACGGACCAATGTACAAATGACAGGTAGGTGTGTGGCAACATAATAAGTACTTTTCAGTAATATTATTGTATGTTTACAGAGATTCTTTGCTCACCATGCAACTTAAATGGTTTTTAGTTGAGTTACTTACAGTAAGCCGCCGAGTAGTATGCGGAAGCAGACCTACGTGTCGTTTTGTTGGTACAGTAACTTAGAAATATACTATTTAATTGTTATTGATGGCAGAAATAATATTTAATGAAAAGGTAGCAGGACACATTAATTTCTTGGTCTTTGCAGGTGGACATGGTAACACAGCAGCAGTTTTACAATAAGGAACCAATTCACTTAAAATTAACACTACAAGCAGAATTGCAGGAGCTCAAAAGATTTTAGTCTGGTATATTTTAGACCAATCTTTGCCTACTAAAAAAGGGTATTATTTAATGCACACTGGAAAATATTTAGTTTGTGTGGTTTATTTGCAATGAGTTGACACCTTATGAAAACTAACATAGCTCTACTTCATAGTCATTCAAAAATGTTTTAAAGTTCTTGTTCCCCCTCCCCAACTTGAATCAACATGAGTTTTCTAGTGCTGCAAGCATAGATACACCCTTGTAAGTGCCATAAATGCAGTTCTGCTAATTCTCCAAGTATATCTACAGATATTTCCCAATCAGATTGTTTCCAATAAATTTCTAATATACTGCAATAGTTCCTGATTTTGCATGACAATAGAAGGAAGCTCTGTGGTTACCATCTCTCACAATGAGTCTCCTTATCTTTTACATTAGCTACTGTCTCTTCAGTAGACCTCCCTACAGTAACTTTTTCTACATAGCCCTTCCTTTTATAGGAATAGTGTGGGTGGTGGTCTCATTCAGGATAAATGCATGGGTTCTTCCTCATCCATACCACCCCATACCGGTCACTAGGGGCCACAGTACATGCACATACAGACACACATTTGTGTATCTATGTACTCACTTTAGTCTATATATTGGGTGTCTATGCACTCATTATAGTCTATGTATTTGTGTATGTATACTGACAATTATAAAAGCATTGGCAGTATGCTGTTATGCTTGCCCATTTCAGTGCCAAGATTTGTACTTTACGTAGCGGAAGATATGTAAGGAATGGCAACAGCATGTGCTGAAGTCTCTGTCAGAGCCAGTGCTCGCAATTTGTGCTTCACAGCTGTCTACACCATTGCAGAAGGTGCAGGCAGTGTTTACCATTACCTGATAGAACAATAGATAGTGGACAGATAGTGGGCCATTTGGAAGTGAAAAAGGGGTATTGAAAGGAAACTAATCAACATGTGGAATCCAGGTGAATGTAAGGTAGGTTTATTTCTGTGGACACAAAAATGTGTAATATTAAAATTATTAGCTATAGGGACCTTTTAGTGCCCTGTAAGGATCATATTAGAGCTGTCTCATGCTTTATCAGTCTGGTAGCAAGCATGTAATATGATTGTTGTATATTATGTGCTGCAGAGAATTCTGGGTTTGAACTAGATGGTTGATGACCTAATATGCAACCCTTTAACAAGATTTGGAACTCCTTAAAATGGGAACTGTTGGAACATCCCTCCTTATTTTGAAGTGATAATCTAGAGTGAGTTGTATTGTATCTATGTTGAATACTTTATCCTTGTATCGTTATCTGTTCTTTTTCCTTTTGCATTCATACTTGTGTTTTCCATTGCTGCAGATGTATTATTTAATCTAACTGTGTTCTCAGACATTCACTATAAGCCATAAACTGATGAGAATTAAACCATTATAGAGGTAATTTTATCACTAATTTGATGGTTATGTCTCTATTACTTTAACAAATGATAACATAGTTCCTTCATTTTATTTCTTTTCAAAAATTTAGGTCCAGTTTTTTTGTTTCCTGTACTGGAAGAAATTGGGTTCATCTGCTCTATTTCTGAACAGCATTAAATGATATGTAATGCAGTCCCCATAAACTGATGAGAATTAAACCATTATAGAGGTAATTTTATCACTAATTTGATGGTTATGTCTCTATTACTTTAACAAATGATAACAGTTCCTTCATTTTATTTCTTTTCAAAAATTTGCGGTCCAATTTTTTTGTTTCCTGTACTGGAAGAAATTGGGTTCATCTGCTCTATTTCTGAACAGCATTAAATGATATGTAATGCAGTCCTTTTTTTTACTACATACTTCAGCCTTCTGAGATAATCTGGAATTGTTGAGCAAATACAGGTGACCACTTTTGCCATTTGCCCAAATAGCTAACTCTATATTAATGGAGCACATCTTAATTGGTTGTGCTTTGACTGTTAACTACTGCAGGCAGCACACTCATTCATTGACTTTAGTGACAGCATTTTAATAAAAGAAGTCTCAGTATCTCAATAGATTTGCTGGTGTGCATTATGCTGTTGCTAAGTTCCTAGGTCAGCCTGAGATGTGTTCCTGTATGTCTTCTCAGTTGCTCTAATGACATTGTTACAGTTCCCTTGTCCTACCTGCTTCAGAAACTGAATGTGGTGCTGTTTTATTCCCTATAACTACCTGTACATTAGGTTGTTTAAACTGCAGAGAAATTGATTTAAAGCAATGTTTGCTAATTAATTTTCAGATTGTGACTTCTGGCACCCATCTACCTCCTTTGTCTAAGTAGTAAAGTACTGTAAATTGCCTATGACCAGGAATTTAAAATCATTTACTATTATTTCTGTGCAGTGCTGCAAATTGTTTCTGAGATTTCTAACATAGTTAAAGAAGGCTTTCTGGTTACCCTGCACCTAGCTGGTTATTTTTTACCTCATATCTGGCTTTGATTGATTTGATCAGGGTAACAAGCTCCTATTAAGTTTAGCAAGAGTGTCCTTAGCATCTTGAGAGTTTAATTTATTTTTGTAGGCAAAATGTTTTCTTTTATTACAGAACCTGTTTATATGTGGGTTTGACTAAATGGAATTATTCTTAAATGTGGCTTTCTATTTACTTCAGAGGGATAGATATGTCTATGCAGCTATTTACATGTGCATAGGATTTGACAGTATAGGATTCCACATAATTCAGGCCATCGCTTAGTTTTAGTAAATTAACCTTAGCATAATCTCTGAAAACAGAGGTACTGGAATATGTTTTGGCTTCAGTCTTCTAATGGATGTGACTGATTTGTGGTCCAGTTTAACTAGGGAGGAAGTGGCAGTTGGTGGACACCAAAGTTGTCCCATATTGTTAAGGACCAAGTCCAGGATTTTATCACTCCTGTTTGGGTAGAGACTAACTGATCTAGCAGCAACCTCTATTAGTTAGAAATTTCTTCAATGTGGATTTTACTACAGAGATTGTGTATATTTTTTACTGATACCGGTGGACTTGAGTAGACTTTTTATGATGGAAATGTTCTGAATTGGGCAATTTTGTCATTGGTGGATGCTTTTGTTTCTTTGTTTACTGGAAAAATTTTCAAAACAATAAATTTAAAATGCCCTTTAACAACTGTACTGTATTGTACAAGGAATATAATGTAATACAGTCAGGAAGGTGTATCAAAGAGCATATGTATGTTATGTTCGAGGGGCCTATGATTTTGAAGACAGCCCAGAGTTATTATTTGCAATTGGCAAAATGTATTTTCTCTGAAAGTGGGTTTCAGTGCTGTTTCAATGCATGTGAGTTTCAAGTGCAGAGAAGTTTTAATGTTGGTCTATTTTCATTGAGAATGCATTGCTTTAACAGATATGTATTAGGGTTTGTGCTGTAAAATGCAAAATAAAACTTTCAAATGAAATCCTAAATCATCATGAAGTAAAGCAGTATGCACATTAGTGTTTATGGTAAATGGGGCAAAATAACCAAGGAATGGGACATTGGAATGGCTGCAGGGGGGGGGGAGGCTCCATTTGTCCATGATTTTGTGAGGGGGGGTATCAAACTCAGACAGCCCGGTTGAACTATACCTCTCAGTTGTCCATATCTTTGCAGAATTAATAGGTATTTGCTGCTTATTTTGGTTTGTTCCTCATAAAATGTGTGGTTTTCTAGCAAATCATTTAGGAATGAAGCCATTAAATGACAGACACTGAGTTTCAGATGTCATAACCTTCAGAAAAATGCATGCTAATGCAAGACTGTCTAAGTTTATACAAGAGCAATGTTTAGTAGTGTTTGTATGTTCCCCAATATATTTGGCCTTGTTCAGATTTCCTGCATTAAGAGGTTGAGAGGTACGTGCAAATCACTTTGTAGATTATGAATATCCAAACATCTCAATTGTCCCCAATTCTGGCTCAAAATGTTGCTCACACGTAATAATCCCTCCTCCAAAATGGCAATTTTGGAAGAAAATGTGGAGAGTTTACAATTATAACTGTAATGATCAGTTATAGATTACCTTTATTTCAGAAATGCATGTGGATGCTCTTATTTTGTTAGCTGCTTCAAGTTAACTGTTAATATTAAAAGGTGTCCCTTTTTGCTAGGTATTTTGCATCACATTTTGGTCTGTTTTCATAAAATTGTGGTTTCTGGCAAATTAGTGGCAAGTCATTAAAGATTGAAGTTAGAAAATAATGGCAGACATTTGAGTTTCAGATTTTATACCCTTCGGAAAATTTGTACTAATGCAAGATCTACCTGTTCTATTAAGTTAAGAGCAATATTTAAAATTGGCCTTATTTTTGGGCCTGTGTCCCACTTCTAGTTCTATGTATGGCTTTGTCCAGATTTCTTGCTCTGAAGTTGAGAGGTAGGAGTGTCAGAGCCATCACTGTCAGCCAGAGACATTTCAAATTATGACATACTTATTGCACCCCAGCCCCCATTGTAGTGGCTCGGGATGTGTCCAAGGAAGACAAGAAGCAGTTATGCAGTAAGTGTGCAGAGTATTCCCCCATCCAAGGTAGATCACAAATGCGACTGTGGCTGTTCATCTGTCCTTGATTTTGCAAAATGTTCTGGTTTTCTATCAGATTTTTATATTGATTTATGCTTCTTATTATTCAGGAACTGCATGCTATCACAGTGTCCTGTTGCTCTGTTTAAGTAGCCATGGTTTAATAAACATCAGGTAAGCTTGTTGGAGATTGTAAGATGCAAGTAAGCTTTAGTAAGCTTGTCAGACATTGTAAGATGCAAGTAAGCTTTAGTAAGCATATTGTTAAAGAATTACCAGCATTGAAAGCCTTTTCGTTGTTGCCATGCAGAGAATATTTACATAACTAGATAATGTATAAGCCTTGGGTATTGAAATGCATATGACAGTATTTGTAATAAAAGGACAGGATTACAGTATTTTCAGAAGCTCATTACATTTTATTGGAGACCAGTGTCTTATAGCAGTGTTTGTGTGTTAGTACACTTGTAGTTGGGTGGCTTTAATGGTATATGGTAAATAAGCATTGCTACCTTACTTAAAAGCCAAGCCCTGCAACAACTAGCTCTACACTGAAGTCAAAACATAATAGCTCTGGTGGGTAAATGTACTCTGTAGTAATCAAAAAAAGGCTAATGTTTGAAATAACTACAGCTTATGTTCAAACACAATAGGTAGTGATGAAACAATGCTCTGCTAAAATGCTTTAATGCTCCACATTGCTGAGCTGCAATCACTAGCTACCAGGATTTCACCCACTTCAGATCAAGCACGGTGCCGTCAGTGCAACCTTCCCAGAACTAATTCAAGTCTGACCAGAATTATTTGGTGTGTGTATAAGAGGGAGGTAGCATACCCCTCAGCTGTCAGATTTTTGCCCCATATTCCTCTTAAAAGGATTGAAGTTGCTAAATAATGAGACATTTCAGTTTTAGATGTCATTTAGAAAATGCATACTAACACAAATCCTGTTACTCTTGTATTTTTCTAAGTTTGAGAGCCATATTTATAATCTGTCCCTATTTATTTTAGGCTTTGTCAAGATTTCTTGCACTAAGGGTGAGGCCTTGAGGGGTGTGGTATCTTTGTAAGAGAGAGAAAGTGAAATGCCCAAGTTAGAGTTAGCAGGTGGAATTTTCAAGTGCATTTTCAAGGAACTGTGAGTTTTAAGGAAGCGAAGTTCACTGCTGCTCATGCCAAGTCTATTTACAATGTGCAACCATTTTGTTTAGCAAATGGTATCTCTATTGTGGTATAAAGTTTTAAAGCTGTTAGTAGCACCACAAGTAGAATACTTGCATCTTAATGTAAAGGCTTGTGGTTCTATTCCTACAGCATATACATTTGTATGCTGCAGTCCTCAGGATGTCCTCCTTTGGATGAGATGCCTAATAACTATGAACCTGTTTTCAGCTCCATCCATTTTCTATTGCAATATACCAGCTTACCATTTTTAATTTAACATAGGCAATTTATTCTTTGATGGCAGCAGGCACTGAATTTGTAGATGAAACACTGAAATATACAGTTTTCTAGCAACAACATCTTCATTAGTTTCAGATATCTTTAATGTGGAATTATTCAGATTACTTTTACTTGGCGACACTCAAACAAGTGTTGCTGTATAATACAAGGGATATAATTCAATTATATATTATAATTAATACAATCAGCTAAATCAAATAACTTTTGCATGGCCCTAACGGTGTGCAAGGAGCCTATTGCTTAAACAGTTCAAAGGTAAATAACCTGCCACTGGCCAGATGCATTTTCTCTGAATGTGGGTTTCAATGCCGTTTCATTGAATGTGAGTTTCAAAAGTAGAGAAGCTTTAATGCCAAGTCTGTTTTCATTGTAAGACTATTGCTATGTTTAGGTTTAGTAAATGTCTCAGTGTTTGGGCTATAATGTTTGAAATAAAAGTTGTAAATTAAATCCAACTGCCTGTTATCATTGTAGAACTAAAGCATAACACAGTATGCACACAGATTTGAACAGTGTCTACAGTAAATGGGGAGAAATAGCCAAGTAATGGGACACTGGAATGGCGGTGTGGGCGGGACTTGGGGTGGGTGGACTTGGGCGGGGCTGTGTTGGCAGGGGGCGGGGTGAGCTATGTGGGTGGGGCTCTGGGTTTGCACCCCCCTGCAAAAAATCCTGCGGGCTCCCTTGGTCAGCAGATATATGTGGAGTCCCACGATTGCAGATTTGTACATGTAATAAATTTCAAGGAGGCCTATCCCTCCTTTGGAATGGGAATATATAATCTTGGTATGCAGTAACTCACTTTTATAAATCATTTGGTGAGCATGAAGCATCCTTCTTGTTTTCCTATTGAATCTATCCAACATGTTTTGGGACCAGTCAATCACTCCAAAACTGTACGTTAGGACAGGAAGAGCAAATCGGTTTATAGTCTGGATTTTGTTCCGAGATGTCAATGCTGTTTTCAGGATTCATTTAAGTCTTCTAAAGTGCTTTATACTCCACAATGGGCAAACAAAGATGTATTTTCAAATAACTGAGGTTAGCACTGTGACATATCCTTGGGTAAAAATATCATGGGTTCTGTCACAGAAATTAATTGAAAGTTTAACACCCCATAATGACTGACTATAAGAACACAAGCTGTTACATTTTGAAGTCAGATTTTTATATTGTCCACTAACTAGTTTTGCTAATGTGAACCAATGTCAATGTGGACACAACACTTTCTTCATTGTTAATACAAATGTCACTGTATTCAAAAGTATAACAGAATACAGTATCCATACTCTATCATTGCTTATAGAGGAAATATTTTTGTAGAGGGGTGCGTAATGTAAGTTGGACTTGAACCACTGCAAATCAAATGCAACCTTTTTAATATGTGTATGTTCTTGTGATGCTAGAGATGACCTCGTGTAACAGCTGTCATTGAGCACTTATGTGAACTGATGGCTGGATGAGTGTGTAAAAATGGAAATAGAAATATATAAAAAGTAATATAGCAATAAGGAGATCCAAAAAAAAGTGATAACAAGATACAAAGAACACTACATTGATGGGTCCTCACAATATCCCAGGATGCCTTCTAAATAACATGAAACATGATCTATTAGGCCTTCTAATGACTGGAGAACAGCAACAGTCATCCCTCTGCACAAAGGTGGGTCATCAATAGACCCTGAAAACTACTGATCCATAAGTCTCACTAGTCTCATATCTAATGCCATGGAAAGAATTATTGTGGCAATGATCAATAATAGCAAAGGAAACCTTCAGACTGGACCCATCCCAGTTTGGTTTTATCAAGGGCAGGTTATTCCTATTCAACCTGGTGGACTTCTTTGAGAAAGTCACCAAAGCAATGGATAAGGGCAAAACAGTTCACACTGCCTACCTTGACCTAGCCAAGGTATAAATACCCCACTCGGGCATTGTTGACAAACTCAAGAGGTAAGGTATAAACACTTATGTCAGCCATTGGATAGCCAGCTGGCTCACAGGCAGAACCAGGAAGATAGAACTGGGGACTCCACCTCTATAAAGAGGCAATTCACAAGTGGAGTCCTTTAGGGATTGGTCCTGGGTTCACTCCTTTTTGGCATTTACTCCCCTGAAGTCAAGGCCAACATCAAGGCCTCTGGTTGACTAAATTCACAGATTATTGCAAATTAGGAGTAATCACAGAATCCTCCAACAACAATAATAAGGGTTGACACAAACAAATAACTTGTTTCAGAGCTAAGGACTAAAACTAAATGCCAAGAAATGCATAGTAGTATCCTTAGGAAAGTCATCCACCTCCTGGTAACTATCATTTTAATGACACACCTCTAATAATCAAGGACTTGGGGACACACATAGACAGTAATCTAGCCTTTGACTATCTCATGTCTACAGTAGTGAGGAAATCATTCTGTGTTGTGCAACTTATAAACAAAGGTATGGCATCTAGGTTTAAGGAGATCATTGTTCTATAGTATTCATTTTTCATACCTACCACTGAGTACAATTCCCCTTTTGGCATGTACCTAACCAGACACATCCAACAATTGAAATGTCCACAGAGGTTCCTCACAAAAAGAATACAGGGCATACATAAGTAACATGTCCTGTGCAGACCACCTCAAAGCCCTATCCCTGTATTCTGTCTCCTACAGGCTATTGAGGAGAGATCTATGTCTGGCAGACAAGGCATTGTTAAACCCCATTCTGCTGGACCTCCTACATATCCACAAAGCAAACAGCACCATAATTACCCATTTTAAAGACTTAAACCTTGACTGTTATATAAATAGAGACTACTGACAAGACAGGTATGTATCGCAAAGACTACTGCTTCTCTGGCACAGGCTTCTCATTGATACGAAGCAGAGTTCCTGCCTAACCCAGTTCAAGTGTCACTTGGACAGTTGGATGGGGAACAGGAAATTCATCCCTGGCTTGGCACTTTATCTCTAATAGATACAGGCAGCCTATAAGTAGTTCATCTTCAAGGCCCCTGCTTGAAAATGTTTCATCTCCCATGGCCCTGCTTGCACTTATCAAGGGTACCAGAACATGTCAGAGATTTGGGATGCATGGTTAGGCTTAAAAAGGCCCTAGTGGTTGTTAGCCTAATATGCACCTATGATCCTATGAACCTCTGAAACTATGAGCCATGGAAAGTATTACAGATAAACAAAGAATGCCATATTTTCTTGATGGCATTGCTTAGCAGTAAGGTAAAATGTATAACAGCAAAAGAAAACATTAAAATGGTAGTATTCCAGTATTGGATTCACACCCTGCACCTATTGCATTGTAATGGAGTACACACATCAATATATTGAGTCTTTAAGGTAGTTTCAGGGAAACAAATCTTCTGACATCACTATTGTCTATTCCCATGATGCTAAATGAGGTACACTAACACCATACTCAATTACTGGCATGATGGCCAAGTCTTTGCGCATGTGTAGGACTTTTCTCAGTTTTTACAATTGCATGAGAACTATCATTTCCTGAGGGGCACTGATGACCAGTGATGATGCTCTATGCCAACCATCATGCATTGTTTGAACATGAATGCACATATTTTTGTTTTGTTTTGTTTTCCAGAATTCCATTGGGGCTACATATATAATCTGCTTCTGTAACATTTGCAAGTGGATAAAGGTTGCAACTATGAATAAGTTTTTGTGATATGCATGATGATGGGATTATAGTTTCAAGGACATGTATCAATGCCTATGTATGTAAGAATGTTGTTAATATCGAGGCTTTACCATTGTACGGCTAGCTTAGGCACTTAACGAACCACATTACAAAGGACCTATGAAGCCCAATTGATATGTGTAAAACATTTTTAACAGTGATGGGTTATTCATTAAAAGTGACTACACAGGTACACAATTAAAAAATAAATAAATAAACCTTTCCAGAATTCAAACCCTGCACCATTTGCACTTCAAACCATTAACATGTTGTGTCAAATAACCACTTCTTGTGAGCAGAGGCAATTGCACTTAAAATTATTTTTACTTATCCAATGGAAATTTATGTTGTAATAACTATTCAGGCATGGATGTATTATTACTAATGTGACAGATTAAAGTGTGATAATGGAGGAAAGGACAGATATGAGAATGAAAATCAGGGTGAGGATGCAAACTAGTTTTAGACTGCATACTCATAACATTTATGTAACGTATTAATCAATATCCAGTGAATATGTTAAAACATTGGTTCTGAAATTTTGCAAGCTGGAGGACCCCTTTTATAAAGGAAATATTTTGGCAGATCCCTATGTTTTTGTTTGTGTTTTTAGACTGATATTAATTAATAATTAATATAAATAACCCTCCCCCTCGCAGCCATTCCAGTGTTCCATTACTTGGCTATTTCTCCCCAGTTGCCATAAACACTGCTGAAAACTCTCAGTGTGCATACTGCTTTCTGTTTTGCTTCTGCAATTGTTGCAGATATTTGGATTTAATTTAAAACTTTTATTTCAGATTTTATAGCACAAACACTAATAGACATTTGCTAAACAAAGCAATACAGTCTCACAATGAAAACATATCTAGCATTAACACTTCTTTGCCTTTGAAACCCACATTCACTGAAACAGCATTGAAACCCACATTCAAAGAAAATGTATCTGGCCAGTGGTGGATTAAGTTTACCTTTGGACTGTTTCAGATCATAGGCCCCTTGCACACATTTTTAGGACCATGCAAAAGTTCTTTGATTCACCTTCCTGACTCAATAATTAAAGTATAATATATAATAATTAAATTATATCCCTTGTATAATATAGTACCACTTGTTAGAGTGTGTCTTAAATTTATACTTTTGACATTTTTCCAGTAAGCAATGAAACAAAACATATGAACAAATAATGACAGAACTGCCCAGTTCAGAACATTTCAACCATAAAAGGCCACTCAAACTTCTGTCATTACAATCCACCAATATCAGTCAATATGCACAATCTCTGCAGAAGTAAAAGTCATCTGAATAATATCACCTTAAAGAGATCTGTAATTAATGAAAAGGTTGCTGCTAGCAAACAACTTTATATTTCAATGTTTCATCTACAAATTCAGTGCCTGCAGCCATTGAAGGAAAAAAAATGCCTACTATATTACATTAAAAAATGGTAAGCTGGTAATATTGTATAGACCAGGAATGGATGGACAACTGAAAACAGGTTCATACTTACTAGGCATCTCATCCAAAAGAAAACATAGTCAGGACTTCAGCAGCCCACACCCTTAAAATACAACACAGTATCAGCAATCTATATGGTGTGGGAGCAGAACCCACAGACTTCTGCATCAAGATGCAAGAATGTTACCTGTTGTGCTACTAACACTGCTTTAAAAATCTATACCACAATAGGGATACCATTTACTAAACAAAACGGTTGCACATTGTACACAGATTTAGCATGAGCGACAGTAAACTTCTCTTCCCTTGAAGCTCACAGTTCCTTCAAAATGCACTTATAGCTAAATGCCTTGAAAAATGCACCTGAAACTAAGTTCCTTAAAACATGAAACTTGATAGTTGGGGTAGAAGGGATTCAGGGTCTTGTTTCCTGTAGCTAAGGTACAGGGTTTGAGCTTAAGCAAATTACTAACCACCTGCTAACCCTAACTAGAACATTTCACACTCTCTCACATACACTCCTCAACCTCTTGGTGCAAGAAATCTGGACAAAGCCTAAAATAAATAGGGACATATTATAAATATTGTTCTCACGAACTTAGAAAATTGCTAGAATATCAGGATGTGTATTAGTATGCATTTTTCTAATCTAAAGGATATGATGTCTAAAACTGAAATGTCTGTCATTATTTAGCAACTTCAATCCTTTTTATACAGACAAAAATATGGCACAAAAATCTAGACATTCTGAAAAAAACTGGACAGTTGAGGGGTATTCTACCTACCTCTTACACACACACACACACACACACACACACACACACGCACACACACACACACACACACACACATCTCTCAACCTGTTAACACTCATACACACAATGCACACACACACACACACACACACACACACACACACACACACACACACACACACACACACACACACCATACCTCTCAACCTCTTAGCAAGAAATCTGAACAAAGCCTGTCATAATGGGGGGGGGGGGGCAAAGGCCCAAAACTAGCGACAACTTTTAAATATTGCTCTTCTAAACTTAAAAGACAAATTTTATGAGGAACAGACCAAAAATATGAGGCAAAAATCTGGTCATTCTGTGAAAATCTGTACAACTGAGAGGTACACACATATACCCCCCTACCTTCACCTTCCTCTTAACCCCCCCCCCCATACCTCTCAACCTCTTAGACTTAGACTGAGCAAGAAATCTGGACATAGCTACAAATAATGGGGGACAGAGGCCCAAAAATAGGGGCATCTTTTAAATAATGCTCTTGCAAACTTAGAAAGTTTATATAACAACACATTTTGCAGTAGTATGAATTTTCTGAAGGATATGAAGTCTTAAGCTTAAATGTCTGACATTATTTTCTGACTTTAGTCCTCAATGATTTGCCAGGGATTTACCAGAAAAACACAATTTTATGAGAAACAGACCAAAAATATGAGGAAAAATCTGGGCAGTTGAGAGCAAGACTTGTTTAAAAAAATTACCTTCAGGATCTCTGAACAGGATCTCTCAAGATTGTCAAGATCAGCTCTGCAGTAGTTGGTAAAAGGGAGAGATGCGGAACATAAAGCAACCAGCATAAAGCTATGACTTTAACTGACTTACAAGGAGAGAACAGAACAGTTCATTTAAATTTCCCTCTAACTGCCAAGCAGAAAACACAGGGCAAGGAAGCTGTTGCACAGCCTCAGTTGCAAATGCAGAAGTTGGTTAATTCTTCTTCTAAAAACTTAGGGCAAGCAGCTGCTTGTCCACAAATGTGGAAATTAAGCTGCTCAGCTGCAGACATGGAAGTTTCTTTGTTTTCTTTTTTGTTAATTGAGGGTGAGTTGTGCAGCTTTTCTTTTCTTTTTTTATACACAAGTAAAGTCGGATGCTGCAGAAGTGCAAAATGTCCTAGTTGGTGCAAGCCCTGAACTCACGGATGCTGTAGAAGTCAGAAATCCAGGTGGGTACAAATCCCGAACTCACAAACTCCCAGAATTTATCATATAGATCCCAGGGGTCTGCAAACCAGTTTCAGAATCACTGGGTTAAAGCATTGTATACCTTATTTTTACTGTTTCCTGCAGTGAATCCAAATTCAGGTGATTGGACGTATCATGTTCCTTATTAGGAAACTTCAGGTTTGGAATGTCTGAACAACCACCTCACATACATTGTAGGTGACATGGCCAATATGTGGATCAAACTTCAGTCATATTTCCCAGTTTGTATAACTTTAACATATTTGTAGCTGCACCTGTGTGATGTACCCTTTCAAAGTGTGGCTTTTATGAGCATGGCTCTTTAACAAATCATTGTCTGACTGTTACTCCTAATGAGGCACATGTGGCATTGTGTCGACCCCAGTATGATGGCTGCCTTCTTTGCACATAGTGCAAATTGAATGATTTAGAAAGCATAATGAGCTGAGTGCTAACTAGCATACTCGATGTACCCAAAGGGGGTTATCTATGTGGAGCAGGAATTTCCATCGCACTACAAAAGACAGTTTTCTTCCCTTTGTGCTGCAGAAAGATTGTTTTGACAATTGCTTCGCAACCAAAGATGTCTTTCACAAATATTTCAAGGTATGTTTTTACTCGTACAACTACTCTGTACAATGCTACACTTTATTTCCTTTGTATTGTCTACTTGCATTACTTAACAACACACATAACAGTCTTAAGAAATATCTGATGGGTGCAGTGCAATAAACATCTAAAGTCTTAAGTAGCCTGCCAGCAAAATAGTTTAGAACTTTGTAGACAGGAATACCTATTTGCATGTGCCACTGCGATGATGGGCAAATCAAAATTTTTGAACAACTGTTGTCAATGCAAGGTTAGGTTATGTGTATTCTATTTTATATTGTTGCTATGCTAAGGAAGTTGTGTGCCTGATAACTAAACACTCTTGCACCTATTAATGATTTTTCCTATACAGGAACGTTTGGGTACATGCACTTGGACTCGTTGGTTGTATTTTTTAAGATATAGCTATGTTTGTGTTAGGTTCTAGTAAGCAATTATATGGGGGTGTATTAGCATATATTTCATAATTGTTGCATTTTGTGTACTATTGTTGTAGTCACCTGGCTTTTATATATATATATATAATATATATATATATATATATATATATATATATATATAATATATATTTTATTCCATAACAACAGGGATATGCCTCCTAAGAAAAAGCCTACTAAAAGCAGACCCTTACAGAAGGCTCAGTTCTAAGATGTTGAGAATGAGCTGGTATTACAGGCCATCAGTTGCAATGATGGATGGCTATGGCCATAACTATGAAACTGTCAGACATAAGCCCACTGATATGATACATCTGGCCATCATTAGAGCAGAGGCCATGGCATGGGAGCAGAGGGTTACAGGTGGTGGGCTGTTTACTATATCACAACATACTAAAACAGAGAAGTTCCTGGAATCACTTAGGGGTGCTAATACCTTCTCAGAGTTTCACAGTGTGGTGCTAGTTGTTGAGGCATGGATGAACAGGACCCAGAGGATTTCCAGTAATGATATCCCAGGTATGTAGTTCTACTTTTACTAAACCCCCCATTTGCAATTGTTAGTCATAGGACTGCTTATAATACCTATATCACCTACCACCATCATCTTTATTATTATTTGAAGTTATAGCGCTTGCATGTGTAGTTGTGGTGTCTGAAGATACTTACCCTGGGTATTTTTTTTTTCATTTTGTTTTAGTTTGTTTTTTTTTTTTTTTCTTCATAGGTAAACCATTGTCTGGCAGCAGCACTGTGAAACTACCTCAGTCTGATGTTGGTGAATCCTTAGCCTCTGATGATAATGCTGGGGATAACTATGCACAGTCTGGGGCTGCAGGAGGGAATTATCAGACACAGAAAGTGTGCTTCCTCCCGACATCCCCTTCCCACACATTGGAGACACACTCTGTCTGCATCTGTTTGTGGACAGGTTCATTGGGACTTTATTGGTCAGACTGTTGTGACCCCAGGTGCAGACATGTTTGAATCTTCCTTTAGCCATTGTGAGTAGGAAGCACCACATGGGGGTAGAGGTCAGTAGAGGTGCTCACCGGAGGTTATGTTTACCACCCTCACCCTGAGGTTCTTCTGTAAGTAGCCACCACCCAACTATGTGCGGGGCTGTTGTGGAGATACCAAACCTCTCAACCTCTTAGTGCAAATAATCTAGACAAAGCCTAAAATAATGGGGGGGGGTACAAAGGCCCCAAAACAGTGACAGATTTTAAATGTTTTCATATAAACTTAGAAGGTTGCTACAGTAACACATCTTGTGCTAGCATGCATTTTTTTAATGATATCGTCTAAAACTGAAATGTGTGTCATTATTTAGTGACATTAGTCCTCAGTGATTTGCCTGTAAAAACACAAACTTTATGAGAAACAGACCAAAAATATGAGGCAAAAATCTAGACATTCTGTGAAAACCTGGACAGTTAAGAGGCACGGGACAGACAACTTCCACCAGGACCTTGGAAGAGGTTGTGAAACTACTGCAGATTGTGCATGCTGATGTACATGAACCATGGGTGTGACTCCTTGGACAGGATGAGCTGCACACTGGACCATGTATAACTTCATTAAAGTGTCACTATTAAAAAAATATAGAACCGGGAGCAGATCAATAAAAATACTTAGATGTGTTAAAAGCAACACACAGCATCAAAGCAGACCAGGAACTATCATCCACAATTGCAAATAATAAACTAAAGATATCAGCACATGCCCCAAAACCCTAGAAGATGTGGATATAAATACAAAGGAAAAGTACAAAATAAGCAATTCATTGATGACACCAAACCAAAAAAAGAACCAGTGCTGAAAACTCGAAAAAGTTAAGCTTTTTTTTTTTGTGGTTTGGAATGTCTGTTTTTTCATTGTTGTTCAGTAAATAACTTTTTCGATTCCTGGGCTGATTTCATCTTGTCCTACACCTCTGCAGTGCTTAATTTATTGATGACCCAAACAAGTTTTATAGAGAATTGAGAAACAAAGTAAAATGAACAGAAACACCATCAAGAAAAAAAGAACTAGATACATTTTGGAGAAATATTTATGAAGACCCTGTTGAACATAACAAAGATGCTGAATTGATAGAAAATTAAAAGAAACATTACAGAGTTCAAATGTAGAGGATATAATATGGGATAAGGTAATGACCACAGACTGAAACAAAATTAAAAAAGCTCCTAAGTGGAAAAGCCCCAGGCCCAGATGCAGTACATAACTTCTTGCTAAAATAATATCTTTATACAAAAATTTAGACCTCAAGAAGAATTACATACATGTGCATTCTGAAAGCGTGGAATGGATATATTACCTAAAAGCACTGAAAGCATCTCACATTCTTGGCTAAAAGAGATAAAGGAGTGCTTACAGATGTATAAGATGCATCCTACATTGATCAATTATAACACAATGACCATGAAACAATGGTGAACCCCTTTGCAGTTAAGCCATGACAAATGGCAAAATATTATCCCAGGGATAAAAATTCAAAAGGGGGTATCCCATGGTAATTCTTTATCACCACTGCAGTTTTGTCTTGCCCTTAACCCATTAAGCACAACTTCAAGTGGCTAAAACATTTCCAGATTGTATAAGAATGTATTTTGGTCTTGATAAATGTCCAAAAGCAATGTTTAAAGCAAGAAAGTTGCACTACTAAGAAAATATCAGTCTAGGCATGACATGAATGTGATATGAAGGAACTTGAATAGTAGGGAGTACATTAATATTTAGAAATTGTTAAAGGATCAGCAATGTAACATGAACAAATACAAATAACACTCAGTAAGGAACACTTCAGAAGACTAAAACTAATTCTAAAACAGCCTTGACATCTAGGATTAAAGTCCAAGCTATAAACCAATTTGTTATCCTGATCTAAGTTACAATTTTGGGATGATTGACTGGCCCTAAACACTATTGGATCAACTGGACAGGAAAACAAGAAAAATGTTTCACGCTTATTTAATGATTTATAAAAAATCATTGTATACCAAGATTATATATTCCTCAGTCTGAAGGAGGTATGGGCCTCCTTGAAACTGATTACATGTTTGTTTGTGTCTTTCGGCTTTTCCTGGTTAGGAGTCGCCACAGCGGAACTCCGGTCCGCTAATAATTGGCAGTTGATTTTTACGTACCGGCTTGCCAGGCCTGATGCACAACCTTCAACGAAGGTACACCCATTCACGCATGTCTCCACGCAGAAGATGCTCTAGCTGAGAATCAAACCGGACAGCGTCTTACTGTGAAACTGATTACATGTACAGATCTATAATTGCAGAACTGTATACATATCAGCTGACCTCATAAGATACAAACATAGTGAATGTTTTAAAACATGAGGAGAAGAAGTCTAAGATGGCATCTCTGCTTTGTTTAGCAGCAGCATATGGTGTTAATTGGGAACAGAAATCAAACAAGAAGTAGACAAAAATCAGGAAGCAACTGAATGTGCCAAAAAACAAAAGAAAGAATATAAGGAGACAGATCAGATGAGAAGGAAAGGAATGTGGAAAAGGCATAAATACTGTGGCAAGTATAGAGATCTGGAACACCTTCATGTTGATCAGGATTTGATGCAGGAATGGTTAAGGAGAGGTGAACTGAAACCAAAGGATGAAAGGTTAATAATGGTAGCCCAGGATAGTGGACTGCATACACTCTGGTTTACAAAATCTGTTGAACGTGTAGGAGAAACAGACAAATGCAGGTTCTATAACAAAGACATGGAAACAGTTGCATATCTTGTTACTGGGAGTGATACACTAATGGCAGAGGGCCTGTATACTGAAAGGCATAATAATGTGGCAAGACTTTTGCATTGGGAATTGTATAATCACTACAATATTGAAGTAGTTGAGAAGCATTGGAAACATAAACCACAAAGTATTGTAGAGAATACTAAAGTTTATATCACATGGAATTACCCATTAACAACAGTTAAAAGACTAGATGTGAGAAAACCAGGAATAATGCTCCAGGAAAAAAGAGAACAATATAATTGATCGTTGAAATTGCTCCACCCAGTGATTGCAGTATCTTACATACAGAGACACACAAAGTCATAACATACCAGGATTTGCAGTCAGAAATGACAGTAATGTGGAAGAAGGATACCCAAACAGCTCCAATAGTACCAGGAGTAACAGGTCTAATAAAAAATTATTTACAGTCATATTTAGATATGTTGATACATGCAACTCTGCATGAATTACTGAAGGAGTCAATTCTTGGCACATTGCGCGTGCTGTGAAGAGCACTTATTCCCACCATGGTATTACAAACCCAAAAGACTTAGAGAAATTAAACTGAGAGATACCGTGCATTATCTGCTTTGGGCTAGCTGTTGGGGAGGGGTAACATCCACAAGGCCGGTCATCCTGTACATCCTCAGATGTTAGCCGATGTGGCTATGGATGTTCAAAGTTCCTCTCCTGTACTAGTAGCACTCACATTGCTACATTGGCTGTGGATGTGTGTACACAAGTAGGTGCCACCCACGTGGTCATGGCCTTGGATGTGGTTGTGCTGACACCTCATCCAGCAGACACCATTCATGTTCAGATGACATACTGACTTCAAGACAGGGTCATGAAACAGACAGTGCATCTCCTAGTAGTGGCAGTCCTCATGGGCAGGGGCATGCATGACAAACTTGATCCTCTTCCATGCAAGGCTTGGACCTGTCTATTATGCCATAGCATGATGGTAGCACACATGCTGAGGCTGTGAGTTCCTACAGATGCACACACAAACCCACACTGCCCATGACACCTCACACACACACAGTTCATCATGGATTTCCATAGCCACACACATAGCGCTCAGCTGTGCAGATTTTCTCAGAATGCCCAGATTTTAGCTTCATATTTTTGATCTGTTCCTCATAAAATTTGTGGTTTTCTAGCAAATCACTGAAGACTGAGTTCATTAAATAATGGTATACATTTGAGTTTCAGACATACTATCCTTCAGAAAATGCATGCTAAAAAAACTCCTGTTATCCTAGTAACCTTCTAAGTTTATAAAAGCAATATTTAAAACCTGTCCCTATTTTTGGGCTTTTGTTCCCCCATTATTTTATACTTTGGCCAGATTTCTTGAGCTAAGAGGTTTAAGGGTATGGCCACACACCCCATACCAGGACACACTGGCCTTAAGTGCACATAATCATTCTGTAACACATCATCTCTCACACTTCTTCACTTCCCTGTGCTTCTATAACCCCTGTGCAGATGATGATAACTGTGCCCCTGTCCTTTGCACAATCTGTGATTTTGGCTGTCTAATACTGATGCACAGATTGGGCAGCCAATGCATGGACAGGTGGCCTGTTTTTGAGTGTATACATCATCACTTTAAATGTATGTTTAATCTGTTTAAGAATTGTAGTACTTGTGTAAGAAAGCTTGCTCACTAACACTGCAAATTATGATAACAGTGCCTTAGCCTCTGGAAGAGTGCCTGACTTGGGTTGCTTATGACTTGATGCACAAAGTGGCCAGGCAAATGTCTGGTTTTCCTGTGTATGCATCACCATTTTTAATGTCTGCTTAATCTGATTAAGTATTGTTATTCTTGTCTAGGAACAGTTGCTCACCCACCTGTGCAAATGATAATAAGCTTGCCCTGACATCTGGAAGACCGTCTGACTTAGCCCACTTATGTCTGTTGCACCAAGTTTCTAGGCACTGCACGGGTACAAAATGGTCTTTTTTTCTTTGAATCATTATTGTCTGTATCTGCTGGGCTCATATAAATTAGGAAGTCTGGTTTTCTTGTGTCTGTATCATAATTTTTACTGTCTGCTTAGTCTAAGTACTGTAGTAGCTGTGTAGGAATGCCTGCTCACCTACCTGTGCAAATGATGTTAAGGGCACCCTTACCTTGAGCTGCCTATGTCTAATGCACAGAGTAGCCAGTCAATGCAGGGGTAAGCATGGTCTAGTTTGTTTCTCTTTATCATTGCTACTGTCTGTATCTGCTGAGCTCTTCTATAACTTATGTAGTAAGAGTAGGTGCAATTCAATGCCTCCTAGCTAGTGCCATGGCATGTACTGCCCGCCTCTCTCTGGCATGCTCATTCCCTTCTGCTGGCTCCTCCTCTGACTCATCTGTCTCAGCTGCTGCTGCCTGTGCTTTTGTGGAACCTAGTCCCTGCAATGGTCCACCTTGCTGTAAGTATTATATTATGCAACATAGCACACTGTCAGTATTCAGGCACAGGTGACAGGGTCATACTGCATGGAACCACCAAATGTATCCACGTAGTAGAATGTAGTATAAGCCCAAACATGCTCTTTGATGCTGCTAGTTTAGAATGGGCATAGTTGCAACCTTGCCCTGTGGGGTTCTGTGGATTTATCATTGGCATCATAAGCCAAGGTTCTAGGGCATTTCCAGGATCCCAGATTAGATATCCCTGTACGAAGTCACCCCTTGCAAACCTTTGGCACAATTCACAAGTGGGCCAATGTGTGAGCTGTCAAATCTTCCTGGATGGACAACAGATGCCTTGCAGATGATACCCTCATAACAGACCACCTGACAGTTGATGAATTAATACCCTTTAAAGTTCATGTATCAACTTCCCAGCTCACCAGATGGGGCTTTTATTTCAATGTGAATGCAGTCTCTGCTCCCCCCCAATGCCTAAGGGAAATAGGCTATAGCATAGAAGTTTCACATAGTATAAGCTCTCTTCTTTGGAATTCTTGGAAACCACATGTGATACCCCACATGCTGAAGCATAACATTGAGGAACTTGTGGAGTATTTTGGAGGCAGAAGCTATGACACCTCCACTTTGTCCACATTAGGTCATTAAAACCTACATATACCTTGGTATCCACCAGGATCAGATCTCCATGATTCCCACATGGCTGCAGACAAGGGCAACACATGTCCACTGCCTGTTGTAATGGTTTTCCAGCCCACTCTGTAGTGGTCCATATATCAATTTCACTGAGGCAATTAAAATTTAAAAATGGTCAGACGACCCTATGCCTTTGAGGGTAATATCTGGCTACTTCAGCAGCAGCTACCATAATACCCCCTTTCAAGTATAGGCTTACAATGGGAGCCACAGTGGTGCAGCGGTTAACATTATTGCCTCACAGAAAGAGGTTCTCCAGTTCAATTCTCAGCTGGGGTGCCTTCTGTGTGGAGTTTTCATGTCCTCTCTGCATTCACATGGGTTTCCTCTGGGTATTCTGGTTTCCTCCCACAGTCCAAAGACATGCGTCTGGAGCATTTCTTCCTGGGCCTTCACGGAAAATAGGCTCTGTCCTAGTCGGACTTTCCCAGTCAACAAATGTTAAATAAAATAAATAATAAACACTGGTTTGTTTCAACCCCTAAGATATTTTCCTCTGGCTGAATATGGGCATAAGGCTGAATTCATTGCTAACTCAAATGTGGCATGGTTTCCCATTATTTATATGTTTCTGAATCACTCCACCATGTTTTTTACTTCATTAGCATACAGCTTGACTCATTATACTGTCATTAACATACATGTTTGTTTCTAAGTAGTGGGGATATTTGTAGCATTTCCATATTCAGACTTGTATTTGGGCCTAGTGTTTGTGGTGGCTGTGTGTCTGAGCACATATTCAGGGACATCTTGGTTTAGCCAAAGCCATCAGGCATTTCAGTGAGAGAGAATTGTTTGAGTTCATTGGCTGACTGAGGTCACCTGGACTACAGCTTAGACTAAGCAGCTCATTGGTTCTTTTGAGATTTCTTTCTTAAAAGCTGTCTCTGGTTTCAACTTTCTGTTACCTAAGAAGCTCAGTTGTGAGTGTTCTGCCATTTTACACTGGGCTAATCAAAAGAAGGACACTCAGCAAACTCGGAGCTATAATATATAACATTAAGAATCCTGTTTTTTGTTTATTTTATTCTTTATTTCTTTGTTATTTATAGCACTTTGTGTACTGTGTATTTTTCTAGCTAGTTTGACTGTGTGTGAGGTATTAACTGGAAATTGTCCACTTTTATTAAGCATCTGTTGGGTTGCTTGTTTCTGATAACTTGTTGCAGTTAAACTTTTTTTTCTAGAGGCTCCTGTAGCTGTTTAAAACTTTCATTTAAAGGCTCACTACTGCTTTTCAGCTGTGAGAAACATTTCTGCAGTTTGTTTCTAAGTAGTGGGGATATTTGTAGCATTTCCATATTCAGGCTTGTATTTGGGCCTAGTGTTTGTGGAGGCTGTGTGTCTGAGCACATATTCAGGGACATCTTGGTTTAGACAAAACCATCAGGCATTTCAGTGAGAGAGAATTGTTTGAGGTCATTGGCTGACTGAAGTCACCTGGACTACAGCTTAGACTAAGCACCTCATTGGTTCTTTTGAGATTTCTTTCTTAAAAGCTGTCTCAGGTTTCAACTTTCTGTTACCTAAGAAGCTCAGTTGTGAGTGTTCTGCCATTTTACACTGGGCTAATCGAAGGAAGGACACTCAGCAAACTCGGAGCTATAATATATAACATTAAGTATCCTGTTTTTTGTTTATTTTGTTCTTTATTTCTTTGTTATTTATAGCACTTTGTGTACTGTGTATTTTTCTAGCTAGTTTCACTGTGTGTGAGGTATTAACTGGAAATTGTCCACTTTTATTAAGCATCTGTTGGGTTGTTTGTTTCTGATAACTTGTTGCAGTTAAACTCTTTTTTCTAGAGGCTTCTTTAGCTGTTTAAAACTTTCATTTAAAGGCTCACTGCTGCTTTTCAGCTGTGAGAAACATTTCTGCAGTTTGTTTCTAAGTAGTGGGGATATTTATAGCATTTCCATATTCAGGCTTGTATTTGGGCCTAGTGTTTGTGGAGGCTGTGTGTCTGAGCACATATTCAGGGACATCTTAGTTTAGCCAAAGCCATCAGGCATTTCAGTGAGAGAGAATTGTTTGAGGTCATTGGCTGACTGAGGTCACCTGGACTACAGCTTAGACTAAGCACCTCATTGGTTCTTTTGAGATTTCTTTCTTAAAAGCTGTCTCAGGTTTCAACTTTCTGCTACCTAAGAAGCTCAGTTGTGAGTGTTCTGCCATTTTACACTGTGCTAATCGAATGAAGGACACTCAGCAAACTCGGAGCTATAATATATAACATTAAGTATCCAGTTTTTTGTTTATTTTGTTCTTTACTTCTTTGTTATTTATAGCACTTTGTGTACTGTGTATTTTTCTAGCTAGTTTCACTGTGTGTGAGGTATTAACTGGAAATTGTCCACTTTTATTAAGCATCTGTTGGGTTGTTTGTTTCTGATAACTTGTTGCAGTTAAACTCTTTTTTCTAGAGGCTCCTTTAGCTGTTTAAAACTTTCATTTAAAGGTTCACTGCTGCTTTTCAGCTATGAGAAACATTTCTGCAGTTTGTTTCCCAGCCTCCCTCCCTGTTGGTATAGTGTTTTTATAGTTGGTGGCTTTGCAGTTGCCCACCCCTAGTGTAAATTTGATCTGGGACCCTTCTCCCAGTCTAGTGTCATTACCTTATTCTACCCAGTACAGGGAGAACATTTGAGAACGCCAATCATCTTAGTTTCTGCTACTCCTTTCTCTCTTTCCACTAAAAAAACTTTTTCTAAGCTTGTTTCCTGCCCTTCCTGTGGGTAGTCTTGCCTGGATATAGATTTGCTGTGTCCAGGACTATTTGTAGGCTTCTAGGGCCCAAGCCTTTCTGTGTTGAAAGGAAGCCTTCTAGCTTAATTTTGTTTCTTAGAACTAGACAGTTTTTTGTTTCAGCACTTGTTCTGAACTTATTGTAAGCACTAAATAAGCTACAAATTACTACAGCACTCAACTTTCCTCACTGGCTAGAGGAAAACAGTTTCTAGTACTTAACAAATAAGCACCTATCCAGGCATGTCTAAGGGTCAGCCCCCGGTGTTTTCTCCTGTCTACCTGATGAATCTGGGCATCTTGGGGCAATGCAGTAATTGCCTCATGTACACAGACAACCCTCTCCTCCTACAACCCAACACTACAACCTGTGAGAGATGCACTTATATAGCCAAACTGGATGCAAAGCTCTCTTCACCCAAGACTGGGCTAGACAGTCAAGAAGAGAAGGTAAACACTTGCACCACACCACACTCAGCACATAGTCCCTCAAAACCTACACCACCAAAACACACACATAGAAACACAAAACACACACCTACATTCGCGGAGGCTCTCAGTAAAAACCTTCCCAAGCAACAGAGACCTCCAAAGCAGAAACGCAAGCAACCTCCACCCCCCAACACAACCCAAATGACACATAGCCCACAAACTCAGTGTGCCACTCAACCACAGCCCATAAGGCATAACAACGTACCCAACACTCTAGTCATAGGTGACTCTATAGTCAGGCACACTGATGTTCCACTCACCAGGCTAAACAAGGAGAAAGTTACTGTCAGCTGCCTGTCGGGTGCCAGGATCCGCCACATAACACATGCACTCAGGTCACTCCACAACAAGTACAAATATGACTCTGTCATTGTCTATATTGGTGTGAATGACCTGAGACATACCTCCTTGGACTACATGAAAAGGGACATGGAGGAGCTGTCCGATCTTGTAGCCCAGGCAGGTATGACCCTAGCCCTGAGTAGCATCCTGCCATCACCCAGAATGATACCACAGTACAAGGACAAAATGATTGACTTCAACAATTGGCTAAGCTTCTGGTGTCATTCTAAGGGGATCCAGTATCTTTCTGCCTGGGATGACATGATCGACAAGCCACGATGCTTTGCCAGAGATGGCCTGCACTTGTCGCCCCTAGGATTCTGGATACTGTCTAAGGCTCTAGCCACCCCTATAGTGCCTTTTTTAGGCAAGGTTCAAATGACAAATTCACCACCCTAACAGGTACAGGCAAGAAGAATCTGAGGGTATTGCTACTCAATGCTAGAAGTCTAAACCTCAAAATGCACTCTCTCGAGGCACTCCTTAAAATGGAGAACATCGACATCTGTGCAGTGACAGAGACCTGGTTCAAGGCTCCAGAGAGTACCCCTGCATTACCAGGCTATAATTCATACCACACCTTTCGGCCACCTAACCTGGACCGAAACACTAAAGGCGGAGGCGTGTCCATATTCATTAAGGATATCCACACCTCCAGGCTAGTTGGTCAGCATAATGCATCCGAGATTATCCAAGTGCAACTAACTCTGGGCAAGACCACAATCCAAATTGTAGCTTGCTACAGATCCCCCACCATGCCCCAGGATTCTCACTCCTCATTTCTTAATACACTAGAAAATATTAGGGTACAACCTAACACCCTAATAATGGGCGATTTCAAATACTCTACCATTAACTGGGAAAATTACTCATGTACCAACTCTTGTGCTCAACATTTTCTGGAATTCATAAATTCCAATGCCATGGATTAAATTATCCACACCCCCACCAGAGGCAGCAATATCCTAGACATGGTTATTACCAACATGGGCAACCAGTGCTCCACACCAGAGGTCAGTTCCTCGTTGGTCAGATCTGACCATAAGCTAATCACCCTAGATATCCACATCCCTCCCCCACCCCTTATTAGGGAAACCACAGTAAAAAAATTCTCCAAAGCCAACTTCACGCTTCTTAAGACAGAAGTGGCAAACTTCACGACACCCATGCTGATGGACAATAGAGGTATGACTGCTGAATCCTACACAAATGCACTTTATAAGCACTTACATGAGTGCATGGATTGTGCAATCCCTAACAGAACCAAGATGCTATCCTCCAAAAAAAGGAAGCCAATCTGGTGGTCCCCTGCCATAAACAAACTCTACAACAGAAGAAAGAAACTGTTGGAAAAAGAGTAAAATCCCATGATTGGAGAAATTCCCTGGTCAGCTTCAGTAAGAAACTGAGATCCCTCATAAAATCCTCCAAAGCTAGTTATGAAAACAAAATCACCACTGACTCTAAAGACAACCACAAAGCATTCTATAGCTATGTCAAGAATCTCAATGGCAACACTCAGATCTGCTCTGAGTTACAGCACAATGGAACTAAATATACAGAACCAACGGATATTGCCAACATCCTGGCAGATAGGTTCAGTGTTAACTTTACCCCTATGTCATCCCGTAAAGGGCCCATCTCTATACCAGAAGAATGCAAAGTTCCTGTAATCACGGCTGCACAGGTAAAAAACACACTATCCAAAGCCAAGAACACAGCATCCATGGGACCTGATGACATCCCAGGCTGTGTTCTACATGAACTACAGAACAAACTGACAACCCACCTAAGTAGCATATTCAATCATAGCCTCACCTCAGGCTATGTGCTCACTGAATGGCGCACAGTGACAGTTATCCCACTCCACAAAGGGGGAGCCACCACAGACCCCGGAAACTACCGCCCAATTAGCCTAACGAGCATGGTCTGCAAGGCTATGGAGCGTATCATCATAGAACTTATAAAGAATGATATTGGTAATCTCCAAACTCAGGACTCCACCCAGTTTGGGTTTGTAAAAGGCAGATCATGTCTCCTAAACCTGATAGACTTCTTTGAAGCAGTCACCAAAGCCGTAGATGAGGGTAAGGTGGTTCACGCAGCCTATCTAGATCTCGCCAAGGCTTTTGACACCATCCCCCACTCTGGAATTATAGATAAACTCACTAAACTAGGTATAAATCCCTATGTCACAAGATGGGTTGCCAACTGGCTCACTGACAGAACCCACACCGTGAAAGTAGCAGACTCCAAATCCAGCTTCAGACCAGTGACACATGGAGCACCACAGGGTTCAGTCCTGGGTCCTCTCCTGTTTGGTATCTACTTCTCTGAAGTACAGGCCAACACAGAAGGTCTTTGGCTAATGAAGTTCGCAGATGACTGCAAACTAGGAGCCATAATCAAAACTCCAAAAGATGTGGACATCCTACAAAAGGGCCTTGCTGAGACAGATGCCTGGTGTCAAAGCCATGGCCTCAAGCTCAATGCCAAATAGTGCATTGTCATTCCTTTTGGTAAAAACTCAGTACCCATGAACTACCACATAGGTGGTAGTCTACTTAACACCGAAAGTGTGATAAGAGACCTTGGGTCACAGGTGGACAGTAGTCTCTCCTTTGATAATCACATTGCCACAGTAGTCAGGAAATCCTTCTATGTGGCACACCTCATCACAAAAGGTTTCTCATCCAGGAAAAAAGAGGTCATTATTCCCCTCTACTCGTCACTCATTAGACCCATTATAGAGTACAATGCCCCTTTTGGTATGTACCTCACAAGACATCTACAACAACTGGAAAGGCCACAGAAATACCTCACAAAGAGGATTACTGGCCTCTAAGAGATGCCCTATGCAGACCGTCTCAAAAAACTGCAGCTTTACTCCATTGCATATCGCCTACTCAGAGGCGATCTCTGCCTAACACAAAAAGCTATGTCAAACCCAGAGCTTTTAGACATGCTCCACTTAAAGAAATCCCAATCCCTATGAGCTACATGCTCTGGGGACCTAAACCTCATCACCACAATAAACAGAACATGCTGGAGGGATAGATTCCTGTCCCATAGACTTCCCATACTCTGGAACAAACTACCTATCTATATCAAACAAAGCTCCTCATTAGCACTGTTCAAGAAAAATCTTGATGATTGGATGGGAGATAGGAAATTCACCCCGGGGATCACTTCTGTGGCTCTGCTCGACAGTGGCACAGGAAGATAATTTTCTTGGGTGGCGAACGCCGGGGTACCTTTGGCTAGGCTTATATAGGCCCTAGGTCCCAATAGCCTAGTACCTACCTGTGAACCTATGAACCTATGCCTGTTGAGTCCTCTTTTCAGGCTAACGACATCATATTATAGTGTTTTCTGAATCACATACACACGGACGGTCACTGCTGTTCAAGAAAATGTACTTAGTGTGACAAGACAGGCATTTATTAATCCAGGCCTGTGTGCATGTGTCAGATAAAAAAATACATTTTATTATACCTCTCATAGCTGAAATAAAAATTCAGTGTTAATCTGGAGCATATTATGCTACAACAGACACATTCAAAAGACGGAAAGCAAAATTATCTAAACATTGACCACATTTTGACAAACTCTAGCAAATAGTCCACTCTAGCAATGATTAGAACATTTAAACCAAATCAATGTGTAGGTAGTGGTAATCTAAGTGGTAAATTTATTTGCAACAATGGAAGACCATCAGATCATAATTCTTTTTTTTTTTTTAATTCTTTTTATTGTTTTATACAGACACTAACAGTAAATGACAACAGACTAAACATACAAGAACTAACTACAATCAAAACTATATACACTTATACAATGCCCAAAATAACAAAAAGGGTGAAACGGTAATCAAATATTCAGTTCAAAATATGTTCAAATAACATCTAGATATACACAGTGTAATATACATTACAGATGTACTGCATCAGTAAAGGAGACCCATTTAAAAAAGAATTCAATTTTAGTGTCAGTTTTTGACTACTTTGAGTTCAAAGACATATTTAATCAATCCAGAAATAATGGGGGTTATTTGACACCTATCTCTAAATAACTTGTTTTTACAATATTGCCAGAAAAGCCCACAGAAAGCAATAATTCTGTTTAGGAACAGGTGTAGGTGTGAAAATTACTCACTTCAGCAAAAAAAACTATGATAAGAGCCTTGATGTTGACAACCAGATCTTCCTCAATTAATTCCTGATTTCATAGGCCTAAATTCTTAGAAAGTATGTTCCCAGGTAGCCATCTCTTTTAAGATTCCATCCATATACTAAAACATAATTTTTAATACCTTAATATGCTATGACAGCCATATAAAGTATTTTCTGACTGTAACGATACCATGTAGATGATTAAGGGGTTTCACTAGGAGATTTAAAGCATACTTTTTCTTGATCCCGCTCAGGGATGACTCCTTCTGTTTCACTGAAATGTCAAGGGAGCCTGCCTTCCATAGGACAAAACTGGAGATGGATCATCTTAGAATGAATATGGTTTATTTTGTATCTTGAATACTGGAAGGGAGGTGATGCTAATTTGCCAAATGTCTTCCAACTGTCAATCATTAAGTTTTGTTAGCAGAAAAATATCACTAGCATAAGGGACAAGCAGACAAGACCCTTAGCTAAAGACATAATTGCAGGGGAAACAAGAAGAGGCAAAGTGATCAACTCTGGCTGGGGAGAAATAGACACTAAACCTTAAAATACAAGGCTGGCCTCTTTGTACAATTCCAGCAACATGCATATAAATATCTGCAGGACCTTGTAATCACCACTATAGGACTGCTGTAATCCTCATTCCTCAAAAAATCACATATACTTTAAAACCTCTGTTTAAGAGAAAGAAACTGAGCAAAAAAAAGACCAGATGTGTGGAGTCATTTATGGGGAGTAAAAATTCTACATTTACATCAAAATGTGTGTAACTGGGGATACCCAAAACAAACAAAAATGTAATATCCTACAAAAGCATCTGCATAACAAAATAACTACCACTGTGAAGGCATTAGCTGTGGTCACTATTTCTCTTCTGTAGTAGACAATAAGCATAGTAAGGATATTCATTAAGTCTGGAATATATGTGCTTGTTGTGTATAATCAGAGATAAAAGCTCAGACAATAGCTTGAAATACATAGGGCCAGATTTAATAAAACCTTCACTAAGTGTACACAATATATATTCAAGAACATCCCTACCACGTTTTTGTGTGCTTTCTGGTCACTCAGAAAGAGTACACTGAGTGTACATGTCTACAGTTTGTGGTAACTTTATGAATCCCTGTCAATATTTAAAGCTGCAAGAATATCAGTAGGAAAATTAAAATTAGGATGAAGAAGGTGTGAGTTATGCCTGTGTTGTTTGTTCACTCAGAATGGTGTACACTTAGTGTAGGCATTACTGAATCTAAGGGACAGTCATTTTATTTATGTATGTTGTTAAATTATATCAGGAATGGATTGTTGGGACTGCTCAAAGAAACTCAGAGCAACAAAAATGAATTAACCATATTGCATGATGCTTATGTGATTTCTAACTACCAGAATATTACAATGTGATCCTGGACTCCAATAACTGCATGAGCCAGTCTTGTCAAGTATTCCTTTCATCCAATGATATGCAATATAGCAGTAGTCCCTTGTGGCACCACGTGTTCTGTGTCACTTCCTAATCTACATATATCTTTGTACTCTTTTTGTCTGTCTTGTATTGGGATACCTCTGGGGCATTGGATTATGTGCAGAGCATACAACAGTCATGAAAATTGCAACAGCATATAGACACTGATACACCTTCATTTACAACAAACATTACATGGATGTATGACATTTGTTACCAGCCATTCAGTGGGTTATTGGAGTCTGGCTATGGCCCCAAAGCCCTGCATTGCTGTGTACCACCAGTATGTGCAGCCAATACTCAGTACCCTTGTTTCAGTACACAGTGCAGGAACACTGCCTCGCTTCATACCTCAGTCTGCATGCTTGTGCACTCACCTTACCATCTTATTAGTTTGCCGTTACCCAGTGCTGATATCAGCACAGGGATACATTTCAAATGTAAGAATGGGTAGGAAGCTCTTTGACAACAGGGATTGTGTTTTGTGATGTACCATGTCAGGGGTGGGGGACCTGTTGCAGTAACTGCTGATAATGGTTATGTCATTGTGTACATCTTCACTTTTTATGGGATATCGTATGTGCATTTGTATACATATGATATCAGGCATCAGCATGTGCAGTATTTCAGTTGTGCACATGCTTGTGTTATTACACGCAATGCTGTGCCCCAAGAACATGGGTACATTATGTCATGTAATGTTGTTATTGTTTATTTGGTAATGGAAGAGGATGTGGCTTGCAGATTTACTGCTCAGATCAGGAGCTTACTTATGGATGGCAACCCATTATGGTTAAGTACTAAACCAGGTATTGTCAGCATCGCTATCAGCCTTGAATTGTTCACCAGTCATACATGTTTTTTGTTTAGTTGGCAGTTATACAAAGTAGGTGGTCGAATAGTGGTGTTCCATATCATAACAGTCTATGTATGCTGTACAAAACCTGTTTCTGTATTATGAGAATGTCTTACACTTGTTTACCACCAGCCATCTGTAATGGAAACTATGTCACTGAATCTTACCCTTCATAAGGCATATTTAAGTAATCCATCAGCAACAGATTACTGTTATCAGTGGCACAACAGGTAGCATACTTGCCTTTGATGCAGGAGGCTCTAGGTTCTATTCCCACACCAGCTAGACTGATTGCTGGCACTGTGGGGTAGCTTAAGGGGGATCCTACATGCCTGAATGTGTAGTCCTTTGGATGCGGTGTTAAACTGAGGCCTGAGCTGGTATACTCAGATAGATATAAAAGATTTCATGGTAAATATCAAAAAGAGTAGGGGTCTTTTAATTAATAAAACAGTATTTACATATTTAAAAATTATACATATTTACAAGTACATTATCTGAACATTTCTGAAGCCCGTCATCATCATTATTCTTCTTCTTCCATAACTGACCCCCACTCCTTCTTCCACAACCTTAATCTAATTTTTCACAGCCAAAATCCATTTTCCTTTAAACAAAATTTTCATTCAGTCTTTCACTCTAAATAACCCATATTATATGAATTAAGTTCTTATCTACCCTTCCTCACATATTATTTCTTCTTGTTTTTAAATCCATACGTAATCATAGTCATATCTATATTGTTCACATCATAAATATTCTCAAACCGCTTTTCTTCAACTTTTTTTCCAAAGCTTAACCACTCTTTTATATTTAAAAGCATGTTCTTGTCTCTGTTCTTAACTTTCTTTTTATATAGTCTATTCTCTTTTACCTTATTTGTTACCAGGCTCCATAAGAAATCCTGACACTCTACAATCGTAGTACACCATTTTTTTTCTTTAGTTTATTGGTTTTTATCCCTTCTTCTGTTAAATATTCCCATGGATTTACATACTAATATTGCTTCATTACATTATTATACCACATCCTTCTATTCTTCACTATAACATTGATTTTCATGTTCCATATTAGTATTTTCTGTTGATAATTTTGATTTGAACATTTATATAGTTTTTCTCCTTCTCATTCTCATCATCTCCAATTTGTTTGTAATTATATTTAAACATTTGCACTACTAATTTTTCATTCTCTTCATTTCCTCACTGTAATACTCTGTACAAGTTTAAAAAAGCAGCATAAGCAACTGTACTTAATAACCCCAATCCTCCTTCATCTTCACTCGTCTACAACACACCTCTTTTCACTGGCTTTAATCTTGACCCCCATATGAAAGAAAACACTAATTGCCCAATTTATTTTTAATATTTGTCTGGGATCATATAAACATCTGACATATATGCTATTTTTCCCATTAAAACAGACTTCACCCGATAAACGTTTTTGTTGAATGCTAATCTACATTTCTTCCATATATGATATATTGCTTTCATTCTTTTATCAACCCCCCCCCCCCATTGTATCATACCTACACAATTTTCCCAAATTTTATCCCTACCAAAGATAATAAATTTATTGAAAAATACACATTACAAAAATACATATTAAAATAAAAAAGTACATTAGTGACAGCTCTCATAACTGCACCATATACCAACATTTATCTTTACCACCAACTAATGGGACTGGACACTTTGTACTATAGGAGCTACTAATATCTTGCTAGGTGACAGAATCAAAAGAGTTTTTGTTTTGCAATAACAAATTCATGTAGGACAACAACAGTATGCAAAAGAAAATCAGCAGCAAATTGTATTAAAAACATTTGTATGAGTAGTGGTCCTCTGGCTGCACAAAACTAGCTGAAAAGGACTTGTGTTATCAAGCAAGATGACTGAAAAGTCAACCCTGTATTTAGACCAAGTTTTGGTATTTGTTATCAATGTTATCAATGGAACATGTTGCTACTTTGGAAATACCCGTGTTTGTGGTGAAAATATTTGGTCTTTAATTTTTATGCCTTTTATTAGCAATATGATGAGTCATCATGCAATTTTTGTTTGCACAAAGTTATCATACTGAATGGTATATCAGCAGTTTCCATTATAAGCTGCACATACTTAATTGAAATCTTGTTTTCTACAGACTACAGTAACTTATAAAGTTATAGCTGAATACTGAGTAATGAAAACTAAGTGTTCTCCATATCTGGATAAAGTTCAAACTCATGTTCATGTTTATATTTACCCTTCTCTTGGTAAAAGTGTCTTTTACTCATGTGTATGTTACTTCATTGAAACTCCAATTCCACAAATACCTATTCATCAATCCCCTACTCAGCAAACTACCCTTGTATCGAATGCATAAATCAGTGAGTGGTTTCCTAGGTAATGAATTTAATAGACCAACATACCAAGTGATACACACTGCAGTATAAAAACCCACCAATGTGGGGGCTACACCCTCCCACCCTGAAATGTGGGGGGCTGCACCCCCCACAACCCCCTGACTCATATATACCAACTCCAAGATTGTACTACAGTGTGAAAAAGGGCAAATTTCCACATGTTGGATAAGTAATTCAGTGCCCTGGGCAAAAAAGTTTGCTAATCTGAACGTTCGATAAAAAGACATTCACTGAATAGGGGTTGATGAATATGTATTCGTGGAACTGGAGTTTTGATGAAGTAAACCCCTTTTACTCATGTGCCATTTTGTTGCTTCATTTATATATATATATATATATATATATATATATATATTTTTTTTTTTTTATTTGTTCTGCGTTATTAGCCAGCCAATTTGTTCTGCATGGCAGAAGGCAGGCATCTCCTGGCTAGGTGAGAGCCTTGTGGCCCATTTATTCCTGTCTGAGTAGCCTAATTAAACAATCCATTCCCTTGTAGTTTCAGTCAGGTGGGAGGGGCAGCCTTTGCTTCAACTCTGCTGCTCCCTCTCTCCTGCTGCATATCACTGAGCTCTGTGGCATGCTGCCTGCCATGATAACTGTGCCTCTGAATGCTGTCTTGCTTGGCTTGTGCACATGCACCATGGGAATATGTGTTCAATAGGCCCAGACTCTGTGGGAGTAACACCTAATGTTCCCTATAGGTGTCAACCAAGTGGTGAGCCATAGCCACGTCGCTTCCCCAGGATGGACAAGCAGCAACAGCTAGTCTCTATCATCTTCCTCTGTCCTGCACTTCAATGCCAGGTCCAGTTACTGAACTATAGTCAACCAGCCCACATTCAGGACCTTAGGCCTCTATGCCACAAGATAGGCTATGTGACATTTTTTAGTTCATTAAAAAGTTTACTATTTCAGATATTCGTTTGAAGGGACTGTTTGACTGAATTTCTGTCTTTGCAATTACAAATGTAACGTTTTTGACTGTAGTGGGACTTGTGTTTGCTTTAGATCAGTGGTGGGTTTAGTGAAATTCTTCTGATCAATTTTGAATTAGGATTTTGTGCAACTGAATTTCTTAGGCACAGTGGGATCACCACTGTGGAAGAAGAGAGCACACTGTAATAGTGAACCTCTGCAATTTGTGCATCTGCAGAGTTAGTATATATAATTAAGGGAGGTGCTGTGCTAAAGCCTTCATATGAGCATACAGGAGGGTTTGCCACCACCAAAAAGGGCTATTTTAGTTTTGTCTCGTGTCTTTCAAGTAATACTTCATTGAAAGAAAGGAAATTGAGAAAAAAATGTCTTGAAATATTGAGATTCAATGAATCATAAAGCTAAATTTTTTACAGTGCTTGCTTCCTACATGCTTTCCAAATCATGAGTTAGCTTGTAGAGTGTTAGACGATAATGCAGAAGGTATTGTGTTCTAGACTAACCAATGGGTTTTCTTTAGGGTATCACCAACACAGTGATGTGCCTACCCAGGATCTTTTATTCAAGACTCTGAGAAGGGTAGAAAGGCCTGAAGTATTAGAAATGCACTTTATTTATTTATGCATGTATATATTTATATCTGTTTACCTGGGTAGAGCACTGATCAATATTGACCAATTTCAGGCTCAACCCAGGTGAAATACAAAACATTTCACAAACAAAAAATACACAAATGTAAGCAATAACAGAGTAGTTCAGACTAATTACCTAGAAAAAAACTGTCTATATATTCCAGTGAACAAGCGCAGTGCAATGTACAGTCAAGCAGCGTGTAATGTACAAAATATACATTGGTTTCTAAATTGGGTTAATCTTTAGTGAATCTTGAGAGAGAAGAAGAGACTCAGAAAGGAGATAGGTTAGGTGATGTGTCTGATGTTGAAGAAGACACTAAGAAAGGAGATAGGTTAGGTGATATGTCTGATGTTGAAGAAGAGACTCAGAAAGGAGATAGGTTAGGTGATGTGTCTGATGTTGAAGAAGAGACTCAGAAAGGAGATAGGTTAGGTGATATGTCTGATGCTGAAGAAGAGACTCAGAAAGGGAATAGGTTAGGTGATATGTCTGATGTTGAAGAAGAGACTCAGAAAGGAGATAGGTTAGGTGATATGTCTGATGTTGAAGAAGAGACTCAGAAAGGAGATAGGTTAAGTGATATGTCTGATGTTGAAGAAAAGACTCAGAAAGGAGATAGGTTAGGTGATATGTCTGATGTTGAATAAGATACTCAGAAAGGAGATAGGTTAGGTGATGTGGCTGATGTTGAAGAAGAGACTCAGAAAGGAGATAGGTTAGGTGATATGTCTGATGTTGAAGAAGAGACTCAGAAAGGAGATAGGTTAGGTGATATGTCTGATGTTGAAGAAGAGACTCAGAAAGGAGATAGGTTAAGTGATATGTCTGATGTTGAAGAAAAGACTCAGAAAGGAGATAGGTTAGGTGATATGTCTGATGTTGAATAAGATACTCAGAAAGGAGATAGGTTAGGTGATGTGTCTGATGTTGAAGAAGAGACTCAGAAAGGAGATAGGTTAGGTGATATGTCTGATGTTGAAGCAGAGACTCAGAAAGGAGATAGGTTAGGTGATATGTCTGATGCTGAAGAAGATACTCAGAAAGGAGATAGGTTAGGTGATGTGTCTGATGTTGAAGAAGAGACTCAGAAAGGAGTTAGGTTAGGTGATATGTCTGATGTTGAAGAAGAGACTCAGAAAGGAGATAGGTTAGGTGATATGTCTGATGTTGAAGAAGAGACTCAGAAAGGAGATAGGTTAGGTGATATGTCTGATGTTGAAGAAGAGACTCAGAAAGGAGATAGGTTAAGTGATATGTCTGATGTTGAAGAAAAGACTCAGAAAGGAGATAGGTTAGGTGATATGTCTGATGTTGAATAAGATACTCAGAAAGGAGATAGGTTAGGTGATATGTCTGATGTTGAAGAAGAGACTCAGAAAGGAGATAGGTTAGGTGATATGTCTGATGTTGAAGAAGAGACTCAGAAAGGAGATAGGTTAAGTGATATGTCTGATGTTGAAGAAAAGACTCAGAAAGGAGATAGGTTAGGTGATATGTCTGATGTTGAATAAGATACTCAGAAAGGAGATAGGTTAGGTGATGTGTCTGATGTTGAAGAAGAGACTCAGAAAGGAGATAGGTTAGGTGATATGTCTGATGTTGAAGCAGAGACTCAGAAAGGAGATAGGTTAGGTGATATGTCTGATGCTGAAGAAGATACTCAGAAAGGAGATAGGTTAGGTGATGTGTCTGATGTTGAAGAAGAGACTCAGAAAGGAGTTAGGTTAGGTGATATGTCTGATGTTGAAGAAGAGACTCAGAAAGGAGATAGGTTAGGTGATGTGTCTGATGTTGAAGAAGAGACTCAGAAAGGAGAAAGGTTAGGTGATATGTCTGATGTTGAAGAAGAGACTCAGAAAGGAGATAGGTTAGGTGATATGTCTGATGCTGAAGAAGAGACTCAGAAAGGAGATAGTTTAGGTGATGTGTCTGATGTTGAAGAAGAGACTCAGAAAGGAGATAGGTTAGGTGATGTGTCTGATGTTGAAGCAGACTCAGAAAGGAGATAGGTTAGGTGATGTGTCTGATGTTGAAGCAGGAGCATTTGGCTTGTGTAGAATTGTTTTTTGAGTTTCATTCTAAATTTGGAAAAAGTGTTGATTTCCTTAATGTCAATAGGTAGAGTGTGCCAAAACGTAGGTGCCCAAGAAGAGAAACCATGTGCAGTGCTGTGGATTTTGGTGCAAGGGGAAAAGAGAGTCGGTGTGGCTTGTGAGCAGTGTCTCGGGTGGTATTGAGGAGAGGTTTTTTTTGTGAAGTTTAGCAGCAAGGGCAATAAATGTGCAAAGCTGCAATAGTTTGTAGAGTTGGGATCCTAAAACTAGGTTACATTTTTGTTTTATGGGTAGTTATTTAACTTTTTCTACGGTGATACAGTGATGCTCAAAGAGAGGTGAGTTTGTAATGACACAGCAGATGCTGTTGATATAGTCTGGATTATGGCAATGTTTTTCTTAGAGGTAAAAACAAAAATTGGGAGGCCATATTCAAGATGAGAAAGCAGAACTCTTGACAATGGCTACTTTGTCTTTTCATCAAAAGGGATGATGAAAAGATGTGGTGAGCACCACCTCCACTGTTGGACTTGCTCTATAGTGGGTTGTCTACTCAACAGCATTTGTCCCTGTAAAAGACCTGCAAAATCTGCACATTATAAATCCATGCCTGAGACTCAGATAACCTGCTCAAAGTACAAATAAACACACCTTGAACTGCTATACACCCCTGATCAAATAACTAGGCAATTCCCCATGCCTTAGTAGTACATCTATCCAAAGAATATCTTTAACAAACCAATTTCTAAGCAGTTATAGTTGCCCTCCCCCCTTCCCTGAGTCATTCCTGTCAAAACTTTGGTTCAGCACTTCCCACAACTTCTGTAGCCACCGTGATAGAGATGACAACATAAGAATTGCCTCATGCTGTCTGACAGTCATCTACTACTCATACAGCATAACACAATGTATAAGAGATGTACATATAAAATCTCACACAGTGCAAACTCAGATGCCAAAATCATCAGTGGTACACCACACACTGCACCTCACCAAGGCATTCACAATACACTTCATCATTTATATGCTGAGGTTCTTAATATTAACCTGCCTAAACCTTAAACACCTCCAAAACACAAACAGGCACAAAGCGCACTCAGCAGGTTAATCCCACCTCCTCACATCCTGTAAGGCTGGTATCTACCCAATCAAACATTTTAGTTATAAGTGACTCTAGAGTAAGACATATACTTGTGCCTCTTACCATGCTGAGCAAGGAAAGAGTGATGGTCAGTTGCTTGTTCGGTACCAGGATCCATCAGATCATGCATGCACTCAAGTCCTTCAATGACAAGTACCAGTATGACTCTATCATAGAAGTTTGGGTGTTAACGACTTGAGATGTACATCTCTAGACTGTATGAAGTGAGATATAACAGAGCTCTTGGACTATGTGACCTAGGTAGGTATGAGCCTAGCAGTGAGCATCATTCGTTCTTCTACAAGGATGATACCACAAGAAGAACAAAAAATAAATGACTTTAATAATTGCCTTAGCTTTTGGTGTAATTTGAAGGGGATACAATATCTGTCAGCCTGGGAGGATATGACCGACAGACTATACTGCTTTACCAGGATGACCTACATCTGTCCCCTCTAGGGTTTTGATTATTGGCAAAGACATTGCCCACCACATAGTGCTTTTTTAGGAAATGCCAACCCAATAAACCTACCAACATTATGAAGCAAGCAAAGGAAAATATGAAGGTGCTACTGACTGATGCTAGCAGATGAATCAAGAAACTCCACTCCCTACAAGCCCTTCTCATACTGGATGATGTAGATGTCTTATGTAGTGACTGAGACATGGTTTAAAGTGGTGGAGAGCACTCCAGCTGTGCAAGGCTGTAACACCCTGTACATGTGTTGATCAGCTACTGCACAAGAGGGAAAAATGGTGGCGATGTCTTAATCTTCAATCAAAAGTGACTAATATCAAGGCTGATAAAGCAGTATGCTGTATTAGAGCTTCATGTTCAAATAACCATCACTGGTATCAATTGCTAGACAATGGGAAGTTACAAAATGTTGACCTTATCATTAATAATTTTGAATTAAGCAAAGACATGTGGTTAGAAATTCAAAACTGGAGACAATTAGTTGAACATAAAATTAATCTAATGCTACCAATGGTTAGAAATTCTTTCCCCACATTCATTGATTTACTCATTATTCTAATACACCAGAATATAATTGGAAAGGGACTTCTATCTAAAATATATAAGGTACTTAAGAAATCAACAGTATATCACAGAAAAAGCTATTGGGACTATTTTAGACTTGTTAATAATAACTCCCCAAGTGAAGATGATAAAAAACTAATAGTCCAGTCTTCAAAACAAACTACTTCATCACAAAGGTGGAGGACAATCTCTTGGAAGCTCTTACATAGAACCTTTATCACACCACATGAAGTTGAAATGATGTACAATAAAGACATAGGATGCAGGAGATGTAAACTAAATGTTAAAGCTGACTGGCAGCATATGTTTTATGACTGTATAAAAGTTACCACATATTGGGATAATAGGAATTCTCTCTTACAGTCTGTTTTAATGATAAATATATGCTGACCAGATCTTTTATTTTATTTAATACACCTATTCCCTCTTGTGTCACAAAAATAAAATGCCCTCTTTTATGGAGTATCTTATGATTAGTAGTTGTAGTAATCCAGATCAAGTGATGATGTAAACCTACATATTAACACAAATCAAAACATTATTTTAAAATGCCCAACAAGTCTGTAAAGGACCATACTCAGGGTGGCTGGGAAGAACAGGTTGACAACAATGTAGTCACATCAACCTTGATACAATGTAGTCTGTTTGAGACAACCAGTCACAGCAAGCTTTACAAAGCAACTAGAGCTATTGAAAAACATACAATCTCTTTCTCATATTTCAGTAGTTCCTCAGAGGTGAAACAAGACTTCCAGCTTACTGGAGTATAAACGTCTCACATATTACAACACAGTCTCTGAGAAGGTATCAAACAAAAAACATTCTGAGAATAAATACTTTAATTTTACAATGTTTCTCTATATTTTGTGATTCATTTAAATTGTTTTGTTTATTGTTAAGTGGGTAACTGAATTGGTCTTTCTCTAACCTTTTCACCCAAAATACAGGCCATAATGGCAAGGGTAAATGCAATGTATGTACATATGGAACTTTAGCATATCCATTTAACCAACATGTTTTTGGGATATGACAGCAAACTGGAGTATTCAAAGAAAACTCACATAGACACCAAAGAGAACATCCAAATTCCAAGCATTGACTGGAAGACAGGACTGAACTCTGGAGTTGCTTGAAGAGTTCTTACAGCTAAGCTACTACTTTATCTGGTGCCTGAATGTCAAATTACTTGGTGTGGAATACATCAGAATGCATAATGTACATTATATTTTGTTTTATAGTAGCATATATAATGTTGGAGGATTTTGCATCATTTCTAAATGAATTTCTACCACGTGGAATTGTTTCAACATATTTTTTTTATGTTTTGGGCTGCATGTATGGATTTACAGTGCATAAAGTACATATGGCTGAATAGAGATTTTTTTTGAGAAAGGCTAAAAATTACACATGAAGAAAAGCTCCATCAATCAACTAACTGATTTCCTCAGTCAGCATGTGATGTATAGGGATGAAATCCCGATTGCAACCTAGAAAATCAGGGTTCAATCAGCACTATGGACTTGGGAAGATTTGCTGCCAGGTAGGGTTATAGCTAGACTTTTTGGAACTGTACTCCAATTCCTAGAATATAGCCCCCTTTCCAAAAACTGTATTCTCTCAACCACAGACAATGCAAGCTTCCTAAAAGTATATTTTTTACTAACTGAAATGACAAGCAAAGTTAAGTAAAAATAATGTAGCTAACCATATATTCTGGGGAAAAAAGAAATTTAACAAATGATATAACAATTAACTGTGATAAGTAAGGCACTTTAGAAAGAAAAAATAAAATTTAGCACATTACTGCACAAGATAAATGTTATTTTAAATGTTATTTTAACGCATGTGTATTGTGGTGTATATGGCATATGCCTGGTTGTCCCCATGATGTTAGGGGAGAAGAGGTGTGGAAGTGTGCTGAGACATTCCCGGTATATCACAACTCCAATATGAGACCAGGGATTTCTGATAGGACTGACCATAGCCACAAAAGGAGGTAGGGCATGTCCTCTTATAATATGCCCATTTGGGGATTGCTGACAGGAGTGACCATTTGTATTCCTCTACTAAGTGACATACTGAGCATGCAGAGGGAAATTAGGATTGCACCCATCAAAACTCACAGCTGGCTACAATATGACAGCCATTTCTCATCTTCTGTCCTGTCCTTCATTATGGGGCATTTACTCTATCTATAAAGACTGAGAAGGTCATACTTATCTATAAAGATGTGGCCTGTCTAATGAAGGGATGTGTCTGGGACTTGTTTCAGTATATAGTGGTTCTCAGGGAAAATGGATTTATGGGACAAGCAAGGGGCATCTGAAGTCAAAAGTGGATGTCCTGGTCATATCTGATCCATTAAGAAAGAAAACAAAATGTAGATTTCTCAGCTTGTGTTACTCTTGCATAACAGTCATCAGATGCATTACCCAAGGTAAAAAGGTAGTTAAAGTGTACAACACAGATATGCAGGACAAAGCCACATACTGACATTTTATTACAATCAGTCCACTGAGTGCAGGCTTCAGTGCCTGGGAAAATACTGCTGGCATAATTTTTCAGAACTATCCATGTTCTTTTTTCAGTGGCAGTGGTAGTCTTGGAATTATAATAAAATAGCAGGGACTGTGGTAGCATAGCCTCAACACAAGGGTGCAGGAGAGTTTACCCTACATAAAAAACAGCATGTGTGCACTCTGTTGATTGTACCTTTAATAACTGTGATTTGTCTAAACTTTTTTTTCATTTGTTTGGATTTGGTCAATATTGATTTGGCAAGTAATGGCACTGAATCACCTTATTAATGACACAGTGCATATGAGAGGGCAGAAAAGCAAACTGCTGACAGCTGAAAGGGCCATCAGTGAATCAACCAGAAGGTGAGCCTCCCAACAAAATATATAAAACCATTATTTTCAAATACATGTATAGCTACACAAATGTAAATACATTCTCTTCATGAAAATATGTGCAGTGCTCAGAAAAGGTGACCCGCTACACACACACACACACACACACACACACACACACACACACACATATGCACTACATGCACTCCAAGCTATATGCACGCTCATACTTATCACATCCAAGTTGTCTCCCAGCATCGCTTCCAAGCCCACTTCACACTTTCCACACAGCAGTGATAAGGATAATCACGGAGCAGTGCTAACACTAACAGACCTGTGTTCTCCTCTGGCCTAGTTTAAACTTGGTGCATTTGTGGGCACCACCATCATGCTGGGCTATAATGCAGCAAACTTGCCTTGAACTCTGCTGCTGGATTTTAATTGAAAAAGTATTTGTCTGCCTGGGACGACAGACCACGATGCTTTTCCAGAGATGGCCTGCACCTGTCGCCTTAGGATTCTGGATACTGGCTAAGGCTCTTGCCACCCCTATAGTGCCTTTTTTAGGCAAGGTTCAAATGACAAATTCACCACTGTAACAGGTACAAGCAAGCAAAATCTGAGGGTAATGCTACTCAATGCTAGAAGTCTAAACCTCAAAATGCACTCACTCGAGGCACTCCTTAAAATGGAGAACATTCAGGGCCGGCCTTAGGCATAGGCGAACTAGGCGGCCGCCTAGGGCGCCGTAAAGGCCGGCATCGTAAAGGGCGCAATTTTGTGTTAAATCTCTCTTTCCAGCATTGCACCCTCCCCCACTTCCGTAATTCATTCATTAGGTTTCACAGCACATAGAATAACCTACAGTGTTAGCTATTCCATTCCCGCCCTCTCCCCCGACGAGTTTTCAGTGGCTGCTCTTGGTTGGCATTATTTAAAGCATCCAATCAATGATGCTTTGGTACCATGACATCCCTGGCTGGTTCATCTGATGTACTACTAATCTAAGTGCTAAACATGTTATTAAATGGTGGTTTATGGTGTATACAACGCAATCGTCTTCAACAGATGTTTGTAAATAATGTTGTTCTGTATTGCACAGCAGCCCCCCTCCCCAAAACGCACACATGTACAATGCATTTGACTTCAACAGATGTTTATAAATAATGCTGTTCTGTAATGCACCCCCCTCCCAAAAACACACGCACTCACAAAATCATGTTCCTTTAGTGGGGTGTATTTAAAGCCAGTCAGTAAAATTTTAAATGCTTGTTAGATGAGCACTGTAGTAGTCCAGTCCTATGTTAATTGCTCATTAAGACGTTAGAATCAATTGTTCCAGCATGTTGAAAAAAAATGGAAAAACCTACAGTTTGTATCCGATTAGATTATCGACAGTGTAACATCATGTTTTTGTAGGCTACTACTGCTGCGGTTAGTATACCAGCTGCCAATGAATTGTTTCGAAGAATAATACCTTGCAGTTGTAATCGCTTTATTTAGGACGGATTCGTTATTTAATGTATATGTTGATAGTGAGATAATGATAATCAGCCACATTACAAGAAAAAGAAAAAATAATATGCATTTTATTTACACTGAATTGTTTTGGTTCGTTTTATTCCGGACATTGTGAGTGAAGTGTGCTGTCATTTAACTGTTAGTTTTAAACTGTGCCCTATTCTCTTCTTACGGTACTTTGGCAACTTTTTAATTTTATATATGTGTGGTGCTTTTAAATGTATCCACATTGTATTACTTCATGTGTTTGTGTGTGTCTCTCCACTTTTATCCAGTTAGGGTGAATACATGCTATGCAGTATACGTCTCAGCTGTCCAGATTTTTGCCTCATTTTTGGTCTGTTCCTCATAAAATTTCTGGTTTACTGGCAAAATACTTCAGGACTGATGTTTCCAAATAATGGAGCTTCAGACTTTTCTTTCAGAAAATGCACGTTCTACTCCACCTCCTGTTATTCTATCAACTTTCTAAGTTTATAAGGGCAATATTTAAAATCTATCCTTATTTCTGGGCCTTTGTTCCCCAATTACTTTAGGCTTAACCCAGATTTCTTGCTCTAACGTTGAGAGCAGTGCTCTGCATGACAATAATTGCATTGTATTAATTGTTGATCTTTGTATGAACTTTGTATGCTTTAGACATGATGCTTGTCAGTTTATTTATAGCATTCTTGTGTTTTGCAGTGAAAGTGTCTACCCCATTTGTATAGGTAAAGTAGAGGCTAGCATGGGACCCTGTTGAGGACAAGTGCAGGTATTTCAAAGAACTAAGGAAGGAAGGAGTTAATTATTTTTGGATGCTGTATATCTCTCCTGGAGGGGTGTTGTTTTGTGACAGAAGTGTTTTTAATAAAAGGCTAAATGCACAACATTCAATGTAGATATATGTACTAGGAGATTGTGTGGACATTCTGGTGTTTGTTGCATATTGGTACATATTTTTGTGTCCTGGTGTTTCCTGCTTATTGGTACATTTTTTGTGCTTAGTAGAAGTGATAGAATTTAGCCTGGACCATAGAACATGGATGTTGATAAAACTGTTCCCCAAACCTATTTCCTGAACACTGATGGTACTGTGTACTAGCTACAAGTTTGAGATGATGAAAGTACAACATTGTGTCTGTTGTATATTGCATCTCTTATCCAATTTTGTCAGCACATGGCTTCACTTGTTGTGTTGCATACAGCAATAATAATCACTGTGCACTTTGTTGAGTTATCAGCAGTGGTGTTTTACTGTATAAATACTGACGTGTTCACTAATTATTTGTCTCAAATATTTCTGTAGCCTGTATTGTACTATGAACAAATGGTAGTTCAAATACTTATTTTATTTATATATTTATTTTAAGAAAAAATGTTGAAAATTTAATTTTCATCATGGGTCTTGCTGAGCCACACGTCTTAGAGTAATACAAAAAAGCATTTAGAAAGCAGTTAGTCCATTTCTGAAGTGGTGATTAGCATTAACTTAAGTTTACAGATGCATTTGTTGTTGTATTTATTGTTTGCTAACCAGGTAAGTGAGCAGGTACTTGTCAGTCCCTTTTCAGTCACAATCTGTGCCATAATGGCTATCAGTAAGGGTAAATTCAGAACCACACACACACACACACACACACACACACACACACACACACACACACACACACACACACACACACACACACGCACACACACCTTCAGTGACTGGGAATGGGTCTCAGACCAGGGAACTGTGAAGCAGAAATCTATAAGCCATCTTATATATATTTTATATATATATATATATATATATATATATGTATACACACACACACACACACACATACACACACACACACACACACACATATATGCATATGTATACATGTATATATGTATTATGTGTGTGCATGGCACATCTTGACTTGGCAATATTTGCCCACTCTTCCTTGCAAAAGTGCTCAAAATCTGTCAGATTGTAAGGGCATCTCTTGCTCACAGCCCACTTCAGGTCACCCCACTGATTTTCTATTGGATTTAGGTCTGGGCTCGGGTGCTGCGGACCTGATAGCTGAAAATAGTACACTGCTGTTCTGTAAAACTGAATTTAAAGGTACCACATCCATCTGTAACCCATAATGGATAAGAAACTTTGCCAATACAATTTTGAGAAATCCGCTTGATGTTGGTAAGTTGTATGCAAAGTTCAAGAAGTCAGTCACTGTAGCAGTAACACTGCTTTCCTTTTAGCATACAGCTGCAGCACCACCACATCACAATGTGTGAATGTCTGAAGTATGTGGACTTGATGGCTGACCCTGTGAAGAGCATGAAAAACATCAAGGTATATAGTAATGTTAATGTAGAGTTGCTGCTACACTAGACCAAATGATAACTTCTACATGTAAACATCAATGCACCTTGCAAAAAAGTTAATACTGTCTCATGACTGTAGATGAACGCTACACTAGCTAAAGATCAACCAGGTTTGTTAAGGAGAATTCAGCCTTCAACTGCAGTCAACTACACTACAAGGTGTCTTACAGTATGACTTAGATTTTCATGCATTTAAACACTGAAAAAACTGGAGTGTTTTGTGGGAGTGGCCCATCTGTGGGTGTGGCTCAACTTCCTTGAGTTTGGTGTGGGTGGGGATTAAGGGGCGCCAGAGCACTACTTCGCCTGGGGCGCCGTTTCAGCTAAGGCCGGCCCTGAGAACATTGACATCTGTGCAGTGACAGAGACCTGGTTCAAAGCTCCAGAGAGCACCCCTGCATTACCAGGCTACAATTCATACCACACCTTTCAGCCACCTAACCCAGAATGAAGCACTAAAAGCGGAGGCGTGTCCATATTCATTAAGGATATCCACACCTCCAGGCTAGTTGCACAGCATAATGCATCCGAGGTTATCCAAGTGCAACTAACTCTGAGCAAGACTGAAATCCAAATTGTAGCTTGCTACAGACCCCCCACCATGCCCCAGGATTCACACTCCTCATTTCTTGATACACTGGAAAGTATTAGGGTACAACCCAACACCCTAATAATGGGCGATTTCAACTACTCCACCATTAACTGGGAAAACTACTCATGTACCAACTCTTTTGCTCAACGTTTTCTAGAATTCATAAATTCCAACGCCTTGGATCAACTTATTCACACCCCCACCAGGGGCAGCAATATCCTAGACCTGGTCATTACCAACATGGGAAACCGGTGTTCCACACCAGAGGTCAATTCCTCGTTGGTCAGATCCGAACACAAGCTAATCAGCCTAGACATCCACATCCCACCCCCACCTCCAGTTAGGGAAACCATCGTAAAAAACTTCTCCAAAGCCAACTTCACACTTCTTAAGACAGAAGTGGCAAACTTCGTGACACCCATGCAGACGGACAATAGAGATATGACTGCCGAATCCTACACAAATGTACTTTATAAGCACTTACACGAGTGCATGGATCATGCTATCCCTAATACAACCAAGATGTTATCCTCAAAAAAAGGAAGCCAATCTGGTGGTCCTCTGCCATAAACAAACTCTACAACAGAAGAAATAAACTGTTGCAAAAAAGAGTAAAATTCCATGACTGCAGGAACTCCCTGGTCAACCTCAGTAAGAAGCTGAGATCCCTCATAAAATCCTCCAAAGCTAGTTACGAAAACAAAATTGCCACTGACTCTAAAGACAACCACAAAGCATTCTATAGCTATGTCAAGAATCTAAATGGGAACACTCAGATCTGCTCTGAGTTGCAGCACAATGGTACTAAATATACAGAACCAACTGATATTGCCAACATCCTAGCAGATAGGTTCAGTGCTAACTTTACCCCCCTCTCACCCCCTAGAGGGCCCATCTCTACACTGGAAGAATGCAAAGTTCCTATAATCACGGCTGCACAGGTAAAAAACACACTCTCCAAAGCCAAGAATACAGCATTAATGGGACCTGACAATATCCCAGACTACATTCTACATGAACTACAGAATGACCTGGCACCCTACCTAAGTACCATGTTCAATCATAGCCTCACCTCAGGCTTTGTACCCACTGAATGGCACACCGCGACGGTTATCCCACTCCACAAAGGGGGAGCCACGACGGACCCCCGGGAACTACCGCCCCATTAGCCTGACAAGCCTGGTCTGCAATGCCATGGAACGTATCATCATGGAACTCATAAACAAAGACATTGGTAATCTCCAAACTCTGGATCCTACCCAGTTTGGATTTGTAAAAGGCAGATCATGTCTCCTAAACCTGATTGACTTCTTTGAAGCAGTCACCAAAGCCATAGATGAGGGTAAAATGGTTCACACAGCTTATCTAGATCTCGCCAAGGCTTTCGATACCACCCCCCAGTCTGGAATTATAGATAAGCTCACTAAACTAGGTATAAATCCCTATGTCACAAGATGGGTTGCCAACTGGCTCACGGACAGAATCCACACTGTGAAAGTAGCGGATTCCAAATCCGACATCAGACCAGTGACAAGTGGAGTACCACAGGGTTCAGTCCTGGGTCCTCTCCTGTTTGGTATCTACTTCTCTGAAGTGCAGGTCAACACAGAAGGTCTTTGGCTAACAAAGTTTGCAGATGATTGCAAACTAGGAGCCATAATCAAAACTCCTAACAATGTGGACAAACTACAAAAGGGCCTCACTGAGACAGATACCTGGTGTCAAAGCCATGGCCTGAAGCTCAATGCCAAAAAGTGTATTGTCATCCCCTTTGGTAAAAACTCTGTACCCATGAACTACCACATAGCTGGTAGTCTACTTAATGCCGAAAATGTGATAAGAGACCTTGGGACACAGGTGGACAGTAGTCTCTCCTTTGATAATCACATCGCCACAGTGGTCAGGAAATCCTTCTACGTGGCTCATCTCATCACAAAAGGATTCTCATCCAGAAAAAAAGAGGTCATTGTTCCCCTCTACTCATCACTCATTAGACCCATTATAGAGTACAACGCCCCTTTTGGTATGTACCTCACAAGACATCTACAACAACTGGAAAGCCCTTAGAAATACCTCACAAAGAGGATTACTGGCCTCAAACAGATGCCCTACGCAGACTGTCTCAAAAAACTACAGCTTTACTCCATCACATATCACCTACTCAGGGGCGATCTCTGCCTAACATACAAAGCTATGTCAAACCCAGAGCTGTTGGACATGCTCCACTTAAAGAAATCCCAATCCCTCAGAGCTACACGCACTAGGGACCTAAACCTTGTCACCACAATAAACAGAGCATGCTGGAAGGATAGATTCCTGTCCCAAGGACTTCCCATACTCTGGAACAGACTACCTATCTATGTCAAACAGAGCTCCTCATTAGCACTCTTCAAGAAAAATCTTGATGATTGGATGGGAAATGGGAAATTCACCCCGGGGATCACTTCTGTGGCTCTGTTCTACAGGGGCACAGGAAAATAATTTTCTTGGGTGGCGAAAGCCAGGGTACATTTTTTGGCTAGGCTTGTATGGGCCCTAGGGCTGATAGCCTAGTACCTACCTATGAACCTATGAACCCTCTCATAACACGTAGGAAGCAGACATTTTACTTTTTTGCACATATGGGAATGCTAGTTCTGAGTTAAGTGTCCTGGTTTTTGCTTTGACAATTTTGCATCAGAAACTGGTCTAAATTGTTACACCCAGTGAACAATGGAGTTACTGGTGCTGTTTTTTTTTTTTTTTTATTAGATTGAATTACTAGTGGTTATATAGCAGTGTTAACTAGCCTGTGTGCCACTGTGATCTGTTTTAAACTTGGTGCATTTGAAGATGTTGCCAATCTCTTGTGGCAAGCTACAATACAGCAAGCTGCCTTGAACTCTGCCACTGAAAATGATTCAAAAAAGTCCCATGGCATCTGAAAAATAACCTTTTTACTTATTTGTGACAATAAAGCTGGTTTTAATTGTTCGGAGATCTTCATTCCTGGGACTGCACTCCTTTTGGATTTATACTTTTTACTTATTTCATACATTAAAATGTGCTAGTGCTAATTTAAGAGTCACCTTTTTTGCTGTAGTAATGTTGCATCTGAAACTAGTGTAAGAGGTTCTCTCCTGGTAAGAAAAAGGTCTACTGCTGCTGCTGTTGTTTGTGGCTTAAATCACTTATGTTTATATAGTAGTATTACCTTTAAAAATTGCCTGTGTGCACTTGTGGTCTACTTTAAACTTGCTGTGTTTGTGGACGCTGATGCTCTAGTGTATGTTCTACTGTGCTGAGCTGTAAAACAACAAACTGGCCATAAGCTTGTAAAACAGTCTCCAAACATTATGGTAGCAGTCCTTCTGCTTATTGTTATACATTGGAGTATGGCAGTGCTGATTTAAGAGCCCTGTTTGCTGGGGTAATCTTACACCTGAATCTGATCTAGATACCCTTCCCCCCATGATGAGAAAAAAGCTACTGATGCTGTTGTTTCTGGCTTGAATTACTTGGTTACAACTTGGTATGGTTACAAAACAGTGTTAACTTTAATTGGTCTCTCTCACCCTGCAACATTAGCAAAAGCTATAGGGGGTAAGCATATCTTTGCTTGGATCACATACATAACATGAACACAGTATTCTGCTAATGTGAAAACTGGGATAAGACAGTTTTATTTGGAAAGAGACAAGGCAAGGAGATCATCATCCTCTAAGATATGATAGTCAGATGTAGCTAAAGCCACGCCTTAGAAGTACAAAGAATGCCCAGACAATTAACTCAGTAATGTCCTTCATCATACTCCAAATGGCTGAATATGAAATGCTGAAAAAAGCTATTGGGGCCTTTGCTAGCTTCAGTAACCTCTGACTCCTGCCTTAATGTACAATAGCAGAAGCAACATCTTTGAGTTGACAGAGCTGTGTTTGGAATACTGCCTAAGACATGTGACAGAAAGAGATCCCAAAAAGCTAGATAAAAAAAGAAGTTAAGATATAAGAACTGGTTTACTGGAAGAGAAGAAAACATATCAAATCACTAATTGTTCTTGATGCCATTTTTTGAGCGTTTTTGATAGAAATGGTTGACTTAGCATCTATTTCACAATTAAGTTTATTCAAATCATGGACTTCTGAAATGGGCAAAAGTCACTGTTTGTGGATAAAGGTCATAATGGTTATAATCACAGTCCACCACTGAAGAAGGCCCTTATTCAGGAGGAGCTGAATCCACAGAAATTGAATCATATTTTTGAATGGTTATTTGCCTCTGACAGTCTTTTTGTGAACAATAACTCTGTTGTGAGAAAAACCCTTAAAAGTTGAAAATAAACGTGGTAATGGTCATTATACTCACACTTCTAGCTTTCATATCAGGATCTATAGCTTGGACAGACAAGCAGCAAAGTCACTTTCTTTATGTGCAGCATTTTAAGAGGGAAATGTATAATCCTGAGAATAGATCCAAGAGGTATAACATTAGAATGCTTGAAATCCTGCAGGTGGCTGAACATCCTAATATTAGGGTCTTTGTGATGTATCATTTCTTGAGAGTTAGATGTCTGTATAATATGGCATCATTTTGGAGTAGAGTGCACTAGCTGATCTTTAAGTCTTGTTTTCACAATTGAAATCTTCTGATCACAACTGAAAAAATGTAAGCATACCACATAACTGGTGTGTTTTGTTTCATTAAAAAATAAATAAATGAACGGTTCTGTTGAAAATTTGGGTTCAAAAATTATTACTTTTAGGAATGCTCACAACATACACCTCAATTATGATTTTTGAATATGAAAATCTAGTTATTTCAATACAACACACTGTATACCCTAAAAGTACCTCTTTTTCAGTGCTCCAATTTTATTTTAAGATATATTCCTTCTCTGGCACCACCACATTTCACACTTCGGAGAAGGCTGTCTTACAAGTCTAGAGAGGTATCATTCATTAATGATGGAATATGTCCCGTATCAGTTTTAGAGAAGCTTACCTTAAAGAAGAGTATCTGGAGAAACACTGACAGTTCCCACAAATGAAATCAACACATAGAAATGAAGAAGGATCATTTTGATATGTCAAAACATCCTTAATGGAATAAGCCATGTCTGTATAATAGGTAAGTGATTATTAAATTGATAGGGGCTTGCAAGTGGCATCTTTCATGATCTAGTGTTCATAATCATATATTGTCACTGGACAGTAAGTATTACAAGGAGAACAGACCAAATCCAGAATGTTAATCTGAATGTTGGAGGAGATGTGACAGAATGCATATAGAGCAATTGTGCATACTTTGGCTGCTTTGTTTGCTTATCATGGTTAGAAGCAGTGATAACAGAATTAAAGAGAATGCTTAGTACAAACACCACAAGGAATCAACTTTTTAAAACACACTGGAGGCAGAACTTTGAATGGATGAAACGAAAAGGTAACCTAACTACAGTCTCTAATACTGGAAGATTCACAGTCCTTAGAAGTAATTCCACAGTCAGGCTCAGTCTCTCACAGCCCTTCAAGCAACCAGGCTGTTTATTGGAGGTAAGTGATGTAGGCCTGAGCTAGGTCTTTATTCCAGCTCTATGAAAGCTCTTCCCATCTTCTTCCTTCAGGCCACATCAACAAAAGGTCCCCAATGGACCATCAAACTCCAGGAACAATGAACCTTTGGGCAGAGCCTTTGGTCTAATCCATGTTAATCCTCCCAGTTGAGGAACCAGCTTGTTCATATGTTGTTTCTGGGCCACAGCTCTTCATATATTGCAATTGGGAAATTAGTGTATAATTATTCTATCTGAAACTTAACTGATGCTTGTAAGAATTTAAATATCCAAGACACATTTAAAGGCATTTTCCCCATGTTCAACACACAAGATGTCATTGCATTTATGTAACATTTTAAAGGTTAAACATGAACTCTGATGGGTGATCCATGCCTGGCAGTTTAGCACAGTGGGTTAAGGTTGCACTTTGCATCACCCCGTATTCCTGAGTTTGAATTTGTTAGTCTCTACATGTAAACTGTGCAACTCTGAGAAAATTACAGTGCTCTTGGATCAGCAATAAAAACAGGTGTTTGTGCCAAATGGGATCACCCGGATAACAAACAAAACAATAAACCAGAAAACTGGTGTAAGCCATGGAACATGAGATGAGAATGATTAACTTTGTCAGTAAATAACCCATGGTTTTTGAAAGAGGATACATTCTACACGACAGGGCAAAAATTTCATGAACAATTCTGTTATCAGAACATTTTTCATTGTACAGACCCAAAACGTGTCTGATTTTAGTAAGGATTTTTGAACAAAGCCAGTTACTGTCAATAACATTTACAAACCTCTTTGTAACATTTAGGCTAAGATGTTGGGCTTCAAATAAAGAAATGTGTTGTCTCAGTGAGGTTCTACTACAGCATTTTCTACCACTGATTTATAATAAATGCCACTGTGTCCATATAGGTTCATAGATAATTATTAGGCTAACAACCCAGGGGTGGGGGCTTATTTATCCTACCCATGTTTCCCAAATGTATCTGACAAGTTTTGATATCCTATGATTATTTTAAGGGGTATAAGTAGGCTTGGGCATGAGTGGTCATGCATTTACAGGTTGAGTCTGTCTAATAGAAACATAGGTGCCAGACAATGGGGTACATATCCATTTCTCTAGCCACTGGTCCAATTTACACTTGAATTGGGTTAAAGAAGAGCTCTGCTTCACATGGATTGGATGCCTGTTCCAGTGAAGGGCTAGTCATTAAGACATACCTGTCCCTCCAACATTTTCTATTTATGTAGCAGATGAGGTTTAAGTCCCTAGATCTGGTAATACTAATGCTATTTGTTTTGCGATTGTGCAACAGGTCCATCAGAGTGGAATCAGAGAATGCTTTGTAGGCCAGGCATAATTAGCTTTTCAGCAGTTGTAGGAGACTGAATACATGGATAGGGCTTGGTCTTTTGGACATGTTTATACCATGTATTTTTTTTCTAAGGAACCTCTGTGAATACTCCAGTAGTTACATACACCTGGTCAGATACATACTGAAGGGGGCGTTGTACTCAATGACTGGTCTGATGGGGGTTGAGTACAGCAAAACAATGACATCTTTGGAACTACATACCATACCCTTGCTTATAGGTTGTGCAACACAGAATGATTTCCTTACTGCTATAGATACATGATGGTCAAAGACCAGGTTACTGTCTACATGTTTTCCCAAATTCCTGACCATTGAGTCCACTCTTATGGGTGTATAATCAATGTGGTCATTTCCTGGGGTAGCCATCTTCTCGAAGGATATTATTATGCATTTCTTGGCATTGGGTTTTAGACCACGGTTTGGCATGAGTTATTGGTCTGTATCAGGCCTTCTTGGAGGATATTTGTGTCTTTGGGGGATTCTGTGACTGCACTTAGTTTGGCATCATCTGCAAACCTGATCACCCAGAGGCCCTTGATGTTAGCCTTCACTTCAAAGAAGTAAATGCCTCCTTGCTAACTGTCCTTTTTGTAGAGGTGGACTTTCCTCTCCTAACTTCAAGGGTGCTATATTTGAGTCAGCTGGCTATCTAATTGGTAATATAGGGGTTTATTCCTAATTTTGTGAGTCAGTATACAATCCTTGAGTGGAGTACTGTGTCAAATAATTTAGCCAGTCAATGTAGGCAGTATACACTGTTTTGCCCAAGCTACATCTACCCCTTACAAGTGCCCACAAGGAAAGAGTCATGTTATTTTCAGTTATAACAAGCAGATGGTTACAAAGTAAAGGTGAAATCATTTCTAGGCAGTAGACACATAGTAGCAAATTAAGACTACTAGTACACATTGCACCATGTTTGGAAAGCTAGCATTTCAAAGTTGTCATTCTTTGGGGTTGTATTATAACCATTCCTGAAAATGATGCTATAGATGCATTTCTTGAAATGTATTCAAGAGATTGCATATGAAAATTATGTGCCACAAAATCTGCATTTTTAACATTAGAGAACCCAACAAACTTGTCTCACTGAAGCTTATCTGCCTGCCAACTCCTTGTTGTAGGAAGATTGTTGGTAGTATTACCTCCTGATAGTTTTAGGATATTTACTCCATTGTTCTGACTTTTCATCCTCTTTCTCTGCAAAAGTCTATGTGAATTTTGGAAAGATGGCACTAATGTTACAAGATTGCAAAATATTATATCTTCGTTCGGCTTTTTCCCGGTTAGGGGTCACCACAGCGGATCACCTTGTCTGCACATTGAATGGCAGTGGAGTTTTACGGTGTCGAGTTTCCAGCCCAACCTTCCACAGAAGGCACACTCACACGCACACCTAGGGCCAATTTAGAGTGTCCAATCCACCTGCAGCATGTCTTTGGGATGTGGGAGGAAACCGGAGCACCCGGAGGAAACCCACGCGACCACAGGGAGGACATGCAGACTCCGCACAGAAGGCACCCCAGCCGAGGATCGAACCGGAGAACCTCTTGCTGTGAGGTGGCAATGCTAACCACTGCACCACCATGGCCGCCCTATTGCAAAATATTATATAATGACTAGAAAAACTTATAAAAGGGAAAACAGTGCCTAAACTGAGTGCATCCTATTGTGTGAGCAAAATATCTTTCGTTGGAAGTGGTTAACTTATACCTAGGTGATATACAGAAAGATAGATAATTTATCACATTCTGAACAGCCATAAATGTTTAACTTTTTTAAAAATTTGAATGCTGTTTATGTAACAGTAATATTATTAAATTAATATTCCATAGAGTAAAGGCCTTGAAAACCACCAATACCTAAATAGGTCAAAACAATTAATCTGCAAAATTTGAATTTCAGTAATAATAACGTAAAATAATATGAGAAATAACTACCGCTAATTATTATTAAATAATAAATACAGAGCAATTCTCAGTCTTTTCATGAACACCTGAAGTACGAAACAATTAAACTTGAAAAGCTCCAACTAAAATATCCTTATTTAAATAAAATCTGCTTATTTTAATAATTGCAGTGAATATATCTGTGAGTTGCTGGCTTGATTTCAAAAACAGTAATTTGAGAAAAGGTAAATGTCGATAGTTGTTAGATGCTAGCTAGACTATAGGTGAGATTTATAGACATTTATCAAAAGTAACAGTGCAAATTACCTTAAGCAGCAGCAGCAAGCAGGCTGTGGGCAATTCAAATAGACAGTATAGTTGTATGAGGAAAATAATGTGATAATAGATGACTACATAGTAATATGAAAATTCTGTACAAATAAGGTATAAGGAATGTGTAAATGAATACTTCACACACAGTGGAATGATTCAGGACACTTAAAATAGGCACAGAATGCCATGTTGTAAACATATTCTACACATCGGGAATGTTTGGCCTACAGGAAAATGGAGACATGAAGAGCAGCAACAGGTACTGCAAAGCAATACATGTTAGTGGTCACTAAGGTGCTAATGCCCATGATACTACATGACACAATAATCCATGCTATCACAGAAGGTACCATCAGTGTCTTACTTACCCATCACCTTACCATCCGGCAGATAGTAGTCATCTACCATATGGACAAGGAGATATTACATGGCCTACATGAGCTGTGCCACCCACAAGCAGAATCAAGGGGTTGCAAGGTTTGCCCACCACAGTGGACACAAAGGTATGTGTAGCATTAACCATGTTAGTTAAAGGGACCTTCCAGTGAGCTATCAAACACATATTAGGGATATCATAGCTGTCAGCCTCATGTATCCTACACCAGTTGCTTGGCTTCATGTTGGAGTAGTAATTTCTTCTCCTTGTAGCCATACTCCATGTCACTGTGCTAGTGCTGCCCATTGCTATACAAACAATGAAGCACACTCATGTTCTCTGCAATGGTGTTGGTAGCATCTGTCTGTGCCTTGATCACTAATAAGCACATCTGCTGATTTATGCCTGATTTATGCCACATGCTGCACCCAGATTAGGGGTGGCAAAAAAAAAAAACTCACCTCTTTCATGGATATCCACATATCAGAGACAGTGAACATTTCAGGTGCTATGTGGACTGGAGAATTATGGGGAGTTTGGGTTAAGGATTTTCATTATGCAGTGATACGGTTGTAATGTCAGTCTGTACCTCTACAAGTGCCTCTAGCATATGGGAATGGGTGTGCCCTCCCATAGCAGTGTTGCAAACAGTGCCACTTTGTCACCAAACTGCAATGCACACATTGGCATCATCATCATTATTCTAAGGTAACTTGTCAACATCAATCATGTGCCATCTCAATGTTCTGGTCCCTCCACAAGTAGAAGCCAAGAAAACATGAACACATAGCTTTGGCAGTAATCAATAACCATTTACTCCACACTATGACATACAGTATATGGTGATACACAACAGGATATGTGCATAGTATAAAGAGACATACACACCGCGACATGTGGGTTGCTACAGTTGCAGCCTAGAGATACATGAAAGAAAAGATATGCATAAGTCCTTGGAGAATCAGCAGAAATCACAAAACAAATACAGGAAAATAGATGTCTGTAGCTCAAATTGTTTTAATAAAGATTCAGAGACCACAGAAAAAAAATGTTTTTGCTTCTAAAACAGAGACTTCATCAGAAATCTAAAACAATTCCTGACCCCATTGTTTAAATAATAAAAGATAACTCATCACATGACATTACTCATCAATTATGAAAAGTGAACAATGGAACATTAGTCTAACCAACTTCAAAATAACATCATCCTTTGTATAATGAATGGTGAGTCACACCAAATAAAAATAACAGTAGTATGCATGGTCGGAGCATAATAGAAGAAATGTTTATACCTTGATATTTAAAATAATACTGGCACAGTGAGTAAATGTTGTCAGCCATGGCTGCACTAAACCTTTATAAGAATGATAATAACAATCAAATTCACAGTGAAGAGCAACTTGGCATCCACATGCTAGAAGGGAAACACAATTAGACTTGTGTCTAGGTTACATCCTTGGTCAGATACACTAAAATCATGTTCAGTTACTTTATTAAAGGGAGACTAAGAAGCTGTGGATATGATACACTGTTATTGAATGCTTCCCCCTAGTGGCTAAAATCTAGTAGGGCAGCCTAAGCTTTAAACAGAACAATGGAATGCAGGAATACAGTATACTAGTTCACCCAGTCAACAAATAGTTCATGTTGAATGTGTATAATGTGATTACACTTATAAACAAATCTTCCTTCACATTAAAATACTGGATAAAATTAACTGACCCAAACATAACGAGCTTGATGCATATCCATAAATCAAACAGCAGTAGGGCTACCCATTCCAGGGACCTAAATATGCCCTGCGACTTAAATAGGACAGAAACTGTGAAACAGAGCAGTTCTATGACACTGTTCAAGAGGAACCTGGACGAGTGGATGGGGCACCATAAATTCTTACTGGGGATAGCACCTACACTCCTCCTGGACATGGGCAGTCATCAGTAAATGCAGTCGTGGGTATTGACTTGCATCTCTATGGAATTACATTGGGATAAAACAGCTAGGCTTAAAATGACCTCCAGGTTGATAGCCTAGTAATCTCCTATGATTCTATGATCCTGTATAAAATATCAATCAACCAAATTGTAGAGATATATTTATTACATCAAAAAAGACATTCCAGCACTGAACAGGATACAGTATTACTGTATACTTGCATTATACAATACCTCTGTGATTAAAAGATTTCATTTAAAACAGGGGTAAATAATGCCCCTGTATTGGCAGTCTAGAAATGTTCCCTGTCTTCTGAGCATTGCTGTAGTATGTATATGCCAGTCCATTGCAATGAGATCCTTTCCAGTTTGTCAAAATATTTTTTTTTTATTTTTTTTTCCACAGCTGATTTCACTCAGCTGTTCACTTATACAATGCCTGAATTAACTTAATGTGTGGCCTATGTAGAATGAACCGCATATGCAATTAGCTACGTGTATCACACAATCAGTTCTATAAGTAATAATATGTCTGATATCATAAAATTTAGAATTTATTTTAGTAGAAAAATAGTGGTTTTATGTATATGGATTCAAACAGAACATTGGCCATATGGGGAACTGCCAGTTAAGACAGACAGACTAACCAAGGTATCAAATGAAGTAGCAGCATGTCTGCATATTCCAAGAATCTGAGATAAATTTTCCTCTGTTTAAATGTGAAAGCACAATTGACATGTAAAACAGAATTTAACATCAACAATCTTGGATGATGGATCTAATTTTGTTAATGTTGGAACTATAACTAAAAATGAACCCTGGTGTCTCCTGGTTATATCTTCCATTTTTCTGATCCTAATATGAAACCAAAGTATCCCTTGGTATGTTAGACACTTGTGCTTGGGTATGATTAAAATATGTTTTTTTATAACCGTATGTTGAAATCTGTGGTGTAAATCATTGACCGGGCTAGTGTGGTCATTCCTGAAAACAAAAGCATTTGAGTCACGTGAACTGAAATTTGAGTATATTGCATGTTTTTGTCCTGGCCTCTGACTCTTTATTAAAACTGTTTGAGCAACACATTGCCTTCTTTTCTGGATTTGTCTTATGATTTCTACTCCATTGCTTGTGCATTTGGAGACAATCCACAGCTTTGGCCACTATTTGGACTGTATCCCTGGTGAATTAGTTCCATCACTCATGCAGTCTCTGCTGCACCATACAGACAGGCAGCAGGTAGTACTGACCTGGTACATTCTCTTTTAACACTTCACTGGCAACTGCCAGTCTATCTTACCATGCAAGCCAAACCAAGGTAGGAGAGTCTACTTCTCATACACAGACAAGAAAGCCAGAAACTAAAAAGCCTTTTCTATATTGATGAACCAGTCCCTGTGGTAGACATGTCATTGGTAATATCCTATGGCTTGGAGTTTTGCACTGACAATCATATCAGTTACTCTTTGCAGCACTTACTGCATAGACTTGTTGTGGCCATGAAAACATTAATGTTCTGCACCACTCCTTAACACACTTGCTGCAAGTACATCTTATCCATGGCATCTTTGCTCAGGATGCACATGCTATGTGTGCAGCACTACTATCTCCTGGGAGGTGATCTTTTCCAGTCATTGCCTTTCCCTTGGGGGGCAGTGGCAAGCCTTTACACCCCTGGATTTATAGAGAGCGGGTATATCAGGCATACTGTAGAGGTCATCTACTTATTACCACTGCCCCCCTTTCTGCACTGGTTTACAGGCCCCTGTACTGTTCTGCACATCCACTCATGTATACATTGTGGTAATAGACATGGGATCCCTACACTCCTTTCAGCATCTGCCTCAGTCCCATATATTGATATGCACGCCCTGTTACACCTCACTTACAGTACACTGACATACCTACCCCTATGTACAAGGTCATCATGCCCCTTATGCCCTATCTTTTTCTAAGTGCCCAATGCACATGGTGAGTCCACCACCATATATGGACATGACAGCAGCAAGTTATTGTGCTATGTTCCCACTCACACATATCCCATGGCATTTGTCTCACTGTTAATGCAATTTACCACAGTATTAATTACAATGTTGGGGTAGAATTCCAGGCAAGTTTTCTTCCTTTAATATATATACATATATATATATATATATATATATATATATATATATATATATATATATATCCAAGTCCACAGAGTTACTAAGTAAACTTTTTATTCCTCAGTTTTACATCTGTACGTCTTTCTGCAGAAAATGATATCCACTTTTAATATTGCTATTATAAGGTCCTCTTCACATGGTGGTTGATGAGGCAGTTTTTCTCCAGTGTCTCTGAACTGCATTGAAATACAATGGGCTACCCAGAGTAGCTGCTGTTATCCACGGTGGGCAGGACTCTATGGAGGTGTGTGAACAATCTCCTTATTCATGCAGACTGTGTAGACTTATAGTAACAACAACACTGTGCTACAAGCCTTTGTTAGCTCCTTGTTGTAGTGCTATGTTATAGGTCATATGATATGCAAATGTGTCATTGCAAAAGAGACTATTATTTTGCTTCTTGTGTGGACCTGACTGAGTGGCCATGGCTCCTTCGGGCACTGTGAAATGTGGCACTCCAGAATGGTGTGCTAGGAGAGCTAGATTTACTTGTGCTTCCTACAGTGGGACTTCTTAGAGTGCCTGTTAGGTATTATATTAGTCCCGTACAATAAGCTGGTTGCATAAGTGTGCACACCCTTAAACTAATACTTTGTTGAAGCATCTTTTTATTTAATTACAACATTCAGTCTTCTTGGGTAGGAGTCTATCAGCATGGCACATCTTGACTTGGCAATATTTGCCCACTCCAAATCTGTCAGATTGCGAGGGCATCTCATGTGCACAGCCCTCTTCAGGTCACCCCACACATTTTTTTTGGATTTAGGTCTGGGCTCTGACTAGGCCATTTCAAAACTTTATTTTTTTTTGGTGAAGCCATTCTTTTGTTGATTTAGATGTATGCTTTGGGTCATTGTCATGTTGAAAGGTAAAATTCTTCTTCATCTTAATCTTTCTAGCAGATGCCTGAAGGTTTTGGGCCAAAAGTGACTGGTATTTGAAACTGTTCATAATTCCCTCCACCTTGACTAAAGCCCCAGTTCCAGCTGAAGAAAAGCAACCCCAAAGCATGATACTGCCACCACCATGCTTCACCGTGGGGGTGGTATTCTTTTGGTGATGCAAAGTGTTGTTTTTGTGCCAAACTTACCTTTTGCAATTGTGGCCAAAAAGTTCAACCTTGGTCTCATTAGACCATAACACATTTCCCACATGCTTTTGGGAGACTTGATGTATTGTTTTGCAAATTTTAGCTGAGCCTGGATGTTTTTCTGTGCAAGAAAAGGCTTCTGTCTTGCAACCCTACACTATAGCCCAGACATATGGAGAATATAGGAGATTGTTGTCACATGCAGTACACAACCAGTACTTGCAGAAATTCCTGCAGCTTCTTCAGAGTTGCTGTAGGTCTCTTGGCAGCCTCCCTGACCAGTTTTTGTCTTGCTTTTCATGAATTTTGAAGGGACGTCTAGTTCTTTGCAACATCACTATTCCATATTTTCTCCACTTTGTGATGACTGTCTTCACTGTGTTCCATGGTATATCCAATGCTGTGGAAACTTTTTTGTACCCTTCTCCTGACTGATACCTTTCAACAATTAGCTCCCTTTGATGCTTTATAAGCTCTCTGTGAACCATGGCTTTTACTATAGCAGGCAACTGAGTAAATGTCAGGAAAATCCTATTAGGACAGCTGAACTTTATTTGAGGTTAATCAGAGTCTCTTTAATTGATGGCAGATGTATACCCAAGAAGACTGAATTCTGTAATTAAATCAAAAGGTGCTTCAACAAAGTATTAGTTTAAGGGTGTGCATACTTATGCAACCAACTTATTTTATGTTTTTTTATTTTTTATATGTATTCCCCTAACAGATTTGTTTGT